>NC_142462.1:87841506-87993021 GCF_049115385.1 Moschus berezovskii
CATGATGAACACAGTAGAGGTGGTGATCAAGAATTATATTCTCAATATTTTGAAGGCAGAGACATGAGAAATTCCTGTGTGAATGGATGTGTGGAATTAGCAAGATTGGATCTAGGATTTAAAGGGCCAGAGACTATTCAATTTGAAGGCAAGAGACAGGCATGGAGCGCATGCATCCAGCTTTCCCTCTTGAGTATACAGGACTTCATTTCTCAACCTTCCTTTCAGTTATGTTGGACCAAGTGACTGTGTTATAACCAATGGGAATGTGAAAGGAAGCGACGCACTACTTCCAGTCTGAGGCAGCTGAGTAACTGTGTACATAACACACCCTCTCTTGGCTGTGCAGCTGAGAGTGGAGGACTCTAAGATGGTAGAATTATAAAATATAACCAGCCTGAGCTGCTGAATCTCCCTTTGGATGTAAGCAGTGTCAAATCTACCAGAGCCATGTCAGAGTCTGATGTGAACAAGAAATAAACTTTTACTAGTAAGCCCCTTAAATTTAGGGATATATGATTTATTGCATAAATGTCTTACTAACGTCTTCCTTAGTAATATAGTCCAAATCTGAAAAAAAAATGAACACTATCTAATAAGGAGAAAATACAAACACATGTGTGTGTGTATATATATATATATATATATATATATATATATATATATATATGTATATCTCCATAACTCTAGTTCAGTTGTTCATATTAATAAATAATAAGGAAAAGTGACTTTGATCCTAGTAATCTGATGTACCACACATGCTTCCTGATTGTATCCTCGAGGGAATGAAACAGCAAACATTGAAATCAAAACAACAAAGATAATTTATAATTCCCTAAAGGTTATACAATTTAAGATTGACCTAAAGAACTCAACCCTTTTGAGCTAAAATTTTTTCTAAGTCTGGAAATTGTAACATGTAGGTGTAGGATCAGTATTGAGAAGGAGCAGAGCACTGGGCTTGAACGCAGGTAGGGAGGGAGGTATTAGTAACCTCTGAGCAAGTATGTTAGACACCCCAAGAAATGGAAGCATCTGAATGGCTTGGCTATGTGAGAGTTGGACTATAGAGAAAGCTGAGCACCGAAGAATTTATGTTTTTGAACTGTGGTGTTGGAGAAGGCTCTTGAGAGACCCTTGGACTGCAAGGAGATCCAACCAGTCCATCCTGAAGGAAATCAGTCCTGGGTGTTCATTGGAAGGACTGATGCTGAAGCTGAAACTCCAATACTTTGGCTGCCTGATGTGAAGAACTGACTCATTGGAAAAGATCCTGATGCTGGGAAAGATTGAAGGCAGGAGAAGGGGATGACAGAAGATGAGAGAGTTGGGTGGCATCACCAACTTGATGGACATGAGTTTAAGTAAGCTCTGGGAGTTGGTGTTGGACAGGAAAGCCTGGCGTGCTGCAGTCCATGGAGTCGCAAAGAGTCGGACATGACTGAGTGGCTGAACTGAACTGAACTGAATGGTTTAAACCCTGACTCTGCCAGCTCAGACAAACCAGTGCAAAACAGTGGCCGTAGGTGAGTCCTTAAGCATAAGTCATCATATAGGCTCCACAGAGCTCCACAGTTCAGAAGGGCATTCAAGCGCCCATGAAAATGTCTCATGATCTAAAGGTGTTAGAGCACAAACAGCATGAGCTTTGGAATCATATCACCTGGGTAATCAACTAGCTTAAAATCTTGGTTTTATTTTCTGTGTATGCTACAGCACTTCAGTTGTGCCTGACTCTTTGTGATCCTGTGGACTGTGGCTTGCCAGGCTCCTCTGTCCATGGGATGCCCAGGACTGGAGTGGGTTTCCATTCTCCAGCAAGAATACTGGAGTGGGTTTCCATGCTGTACTCTAGGGGATCTTCCCTACCAAGAGATCTAACCTGTGTGTCTTACATGTCCTGCATTGGCAGGTGGATTCTTTTTCACAAGCACTACTTAGGAAGCCCTTCACTTTCTGTAAGTGAAAGTGGAAGTTGCTCAGTTGAGTCCAACTCTGCGATCTCATGGATCTTTAGCTTGATATGCTCCTTTGTGGAATTCTCCAGGCAAGAATACTGGAGTGGGTAGCCATCCCCTTCTACAAAGGATCTTCCTGACTGAGGAAGTGAACCCAAGTCTCCTGCATTGCAGGCAGATTCTTTACCATCTGAACCACCAGAGAAAGGGGCTAGGACTTAATACATTGTGTGGTCTGTGGTACAAGATCGAAAAATTACAGGTATTATTATTATCATCTTTTTCATCATTATTGTCATTTTTCATGTGCTGAAGCCTGGAATCATTGATGTGAGAGCTGCCCCATGGAATCTTTGATAAACAAGTTGTAGTAATGAGAACTAGCACAATAGTGTTGATCAGTTAATTCATATGCTAATTACCCTGTGATTGATGAGTAAAGCATAACTGGATATTGGGTGGACTTTGCTCTGAATTCTGCTTCAGTCCTTACAAGGTCCAGGTGCTTGGCTGTGATGAGGTTCCTTGAGTTCTCACTGAGGTTTTGATCCTTCTCAATTCCATATATATCTCTGCAGTATCCTTTCCTCTTATTATTTTCTTAATCTCAAGGAAATTCCTAACTGACCTGTCTTGCTAGAGCTCTTGAAGTACTTACTGTTAATTATTACTTATTGGGCTACAACTTACTGCTCCAGAGTTGTTTCCTCACAAATAAAATTAGAGCCTTGTTTTAAGTACCCATTCCATTGGCACTGGCTGATATGACAGATGTGTCCTCAGGGAAAGACGAGACCTTATAAACTCTGCAGGGGGTGTATCTGGGTTTGATGCCACCACATTTGCACAGCAATCATCATCAATCATCAGTGCTAAGATAGTTAAGAAGCCACATGATACAATTCATTAGCCATAGTGATAGAGAGTCCAATTTATGACTGGAATTTTAACCTAGTCTTTCTGTGATCCTCAAAATGGTCAGCTGTCAGGGATTATCCCTAAAGTCTTGAACTTGGTTTGCAAGGTAATCTAACTTGTCTTATAAGTATAAGCACATGGAACAGAATGTCTCCTGAACTTTTTAGCCTATGATCTGTCATAGAGGTCATGATGTCATTTTCATGAGAAAATCACTCCTTTCTTTTTGGAGTCTTTCTAGGCTTTAAGAACTTCATAAGAACTCATCAGAGAAGAGTGAAATGATTATGAGAATGACATTGGTGTACCAGGAAAAGAAAGGCACTTGAGGGAGTTAAACTGTTTAAAGTGTTCGTATTTGCTATTGTATAAGTAGCATCTATCTCTGGATAATATTCTCCATTTTCCCTGAAGTCTTTCCTCTTGACCAGCGTAGAGTCATGCTACCAAGTTTTCAGTAAATCACAGATTGCTAAGGAACACAGCTGGTCAGCTTCTTTCATTTCCTGAAGCTACCATTGATACCTGCCTGATCTAGCTTCTCTGCCCCAGATCCTTTGGACTGAGTCATTTCCATGGCTACTGATTTGCCAGGATTCCAGAGTCTAACCCATTACTCCTAGGGTCAGGTGGATGGTATATAATCTCTATGGGCTCAAATGGGGCTCAGTTTTAGGTAATGGAGGCATTTTTAAAAATAATAAAGTAATACAAAGTGAATAGAAATATAAAAAAATGATAAATAATACAATATTGCCCATTGTTAGCATAGAATACAATAATAAAATATTACACATCAGTGACAAATATTAATTATTCCTTCTGAAAAGGTCTTATCTCGGTATGCAGGGTCATCCTTAGGTTTTTAGGAAGGCAGTCTTTCAGTTCTCTGACTTTCACTTATTATTTGCAGCACAGTCAGTAAACTGTTTCTATATGTCTCTCTCTCCCAACTTCTCCCAGTTTTCAGTTGAATTATTTCTACTTTTTCAAAACATATGTTAACATAAAAATTTTCTACTCTTCATCCATCTTTGTTCTAATCTCAGCTCTATTCAATATATTTTGTCCTTATTACCAGACTTTTCCCCAATTTCTCCAGTCATCTCTTGGTTTAAATTCCTTAGTAGATTTGCCAGGGAGGGCCTATGAATGCAGTATTCTCTGAGTTCTTTCAGATTAAAACTGATTTTCCATACCTTTGGCACTTGAAGGAAAGTTTGAGTGGGTGTAAGATCATTGAGTTTATGCTCCATCTTGAATTTGTCAAAGATTTTTCTGCAATGTTGTTTTGCATACATGTTGCTGCCAAGAAGTCTGAGATTCACCTAATTTCTTCCCTTTGTGAGTGGCCTTTTGTGCTTGAAGATTGTTTTTAATAAAAATCTAAATTTTGTTTAATAAAAAATAAAGTTTAAACACTTTACTACAGTACATCTTGTAGTTGACAACAATGAATACACTCTAGACCTTTTCAGTATGAAGATTCAATTCTTTCATTTTTAGAAAGTTGTTTTGGATTGCAACATTAAGTATATTCAAATTAAATATATGTTGGATAGTCTTTGTAATTTTATTTCTCATCTTTAAGAAAACCCCACCTCATTATGTGTTTTCTTAGCCATCCCCCTCGTCAATGTCCTGGACCACATTTTTATCCAGATCTCTTTTCCTTTAGGCACCTTGTAATTTAGTGTTCATTTCTGAGATGATTAAAAAAACTCAATTCCTTTACTAAGCTGGATCAACTCTTGTTTTTCATTTTTATGAGCTTTTTTTTTGTTGTTGTTCATTTCACCACTGATTTTTGAATCTCTGACTTGATTCAAATCAATAGAGATTCATTAATCTCTATTAATGATCATTAAATAGAACATTAAACGAATAATTATATAATAAAATTTGATTCTTGTTGGGATGCATGTTAAATTTCTTATACGTTTTCTTGGGTCAGCAATTATAGGTGTTTATAGTAAGGCTTCCCTGGTGGCTCAGAGGTTAAAGAATCTGCCTGCAACGCGGGAGACCTGGGTTCGATCCCTGGGTCAGGAAGATCCCCTGGAGAAGGAAATGGCAACCCGCTCCAGTATTCATTCCTGGAGAATCCCATGGATAGAGAAGCCTGGTGGGCTACAGTCCACGGGGTTGCAAAGAGTCGGACACGACTGAGTGACTTCACTCAAAAACTCACTCACTCAAAGTAGGCAAGGGAGAGGGAACTGAGTGGTTTATTAAGTTTCTTGGTCTAAAAAATCTGTTGGTACAGTCAAATGTTGGTTTTTGGGGGTGAAGGGGTGGGAGATTTTGTGTGTTTTCTTGTTTTTACTTTTATTTTACTTTTCAAGCGATTGCCTTTTTCTTATCCTTCAACACCATGTCTCCATTGGCTACCACATCTTCCAAATCTTCTCTCCCAGAAGCTGTGCCTTTCTAAGACTGTTGCATCTGGTCAGAGACATCTGCAAGTACCTTTCTTTCAGATCTTTAGTGGCCATGACTCTGCCTTAACAACAATGGTCAAAAGTACTTTTCCTATTTCTCCACTCAGGGTAGACTCTTCTGGGGGTGATCATGTCTATATTCTGCTATTGACAGACTCTTATCGCCCTGTTGTGCACTGAATGTTTGTGTCCTCCCAAAATCCATATGTTGAAATCCTAAGCCACAATGTGATGGTATTAGGAGGTAGAGGCTCTGGGAAGTACATAGGTCATAAGGATGTGGCCCTCATGAATGGGATTAGTGCTCTATTAAAAGTGGCGGTAGAGAGCTCCCTCACTCCTTCCATCATGTAAGGTCATAGGAGCAGATAGCCATTTTTGAACATGAAGCAGGCCCCCACTAGACACTTAATCTGTTGATATCTTGATCTTAGACTTCTCAGGCTCTGGAACTATGGGAAACAAATTTCTATCTTTCATAAACCACCCAGTCTATGATATTTTGTTACATTAGCCTGGATGGATTAAAACATTCTATTTCCTGGTTTCTGCAGTCTGTTCCTGCCTGAATCTCCTCTCCAGCATGGGCTTCAGAAACTAGTTCACATGGTCTAGAGTGTTTATTTCCCTATTTTCGTAAAAGAAATATTTGTAGTAGTCTTGGTCTTATGTAAGTACAGGCAAAGGAGTAAGGATAGGTAAGTTGATTTGTCTCCTTTTTGATGCTTATGATTTTGTAGTGTTGTAAGGGCTTCGCTTTAGGGAGATTCCATTATCCCATGAGAACGTGACAGCCCAAGCATGGCCTTGGTTTTGTAAGCCTTTATTAGTAATAACAAGGGAGAAGTAATAGAGAAGTGGATACTAGTATTTAATGCCTATTGTATTTGTCATTTGTTACCACATTTACAAGTGTGAGTAAGGTCTGGTCCTTGATAGATGTTTACTAAATTTTGATGAATTAAAATGCAGCAGGCATTTATAATATATTTTATTATAATATTATATTACTATATAAGCAGATATACATTATATTTGATTCTATATGGTAGATGTTATTATCATAGTTAATAGAGGAGTCAAGGCTAAAGAGGGGTGAATAATTTCTTCTTGGTCACACAGCTAGTAAGTAATAGAGCTAGAGTTTGAGTTCAGGTCTGTCTGACCCCAAGCTACACATCCTTTCATTCTTACATGGCTGTCTTAGGAGCCTTAGGAAAAATGCTGAATGAAAATTAGGAAGAGAGCCCTGGGAGTGCAAAGAAAGGACAAAAAAAAAAAAAAAAAAGGGACTGGATGAAAAGGAATAAGAATTTTCAAGAGAACAACACAGATAAAATGAATCAGGAGATAATTATCCTTTTCTACATCTAAACTTCTTAATTATGCCAGGAAAGGGAACTCTGCAGAAGAGGTGGAGTTGCAGCTGCATTGTTTGTTGATGTGGTCACATATTAAGTCAATCCCATTTGAAGTCTGTAAACTCCTAGATTGCTTCATCATATTAAGTCTCAGAGGAGCCATCACTCCTCTGAAGACGATATCAGAGATGGAGCAAGAGTGGGAGGGAGAGGCATGAAAATTTCAGATGACAAAGTTCTCAGAAGGCATGTGGAGGTGGAAGCCAGATGGAATGAGATTGAGATTGCAGTATCTTATCTTTGCTACATGCCTTACAGTTTACAAAGCATTTTTGCATGAATCATTGCTGTCCATACATCTCTGAAGGAGGTGAGACAAATGTTATTCATGTAATTTTGCATACAATGGGGGCTAAAGTTTAGAGAAATCAGGTAATTTAGCCAACGGTCCCAAAGGAGGCAAATCTGGGACTAGAATTTATATGTCCTGCTCCCTCCAGCAGACATTTCCTCACAGAGAAGTATATTTACATACAGAACAATGAAAGGATTTATTGTCACTTTAGTAAGATTTTAAAAAATGTGGTGAGTCTATTTTTCCCTCTGTTTTCTTCTGATCCATTTCTCCTCTTGCTCGAAAGAGACTTGCTCCCTGCTATACTTTGTAAGATTAACAAATCCCCAAATAAGACTAAAAGTACCTTTGAAAAGAACAAAAATAAATAGATGAACCTTGTTTTTAGTCCTGAAGTTCAACATGTCAATATGATTTGATTTGTTGCTTTTATTATGAACACTGTAATCTCTGGGATAATGAAGGGAACAAATCTAAACATGGACTTTTTTTGGTGTGTGTGTGTGTGTGTGATCTGGGTACTAGTCCAACTGTTTGCATCCTGTATAGTGATCAGCCATTTTTTTTTTAGAACACAAGACTCTGGAAGTTAAATAGGGGCCAAAATAATAGGGAAGAGTAGTGCATTTCTGTGGCTCTCATCTACTGCTATTGTAGGATTTTAATATAATCCTCAAAGACCCCAGCCTTCTATTTTTGTAGTTTTGATAATACTGTTGATGTACCCACAAATTCATCCTCTAAGCTATCACACTGAAGCCACCATTTACTTCCTGCTTTTTGAGATCGGCTATTTGAGTCTCTGAGCCCTGTGAAGAAGATAATGTCCACCACAGGCTCTAGACTTTGGATGCTTGACAAAGGTGTCACAGCCCTTGGTGATGCTTATGGGTGTTTGAGTTTTGGTGACTCATGTTTGCTCTCCAGGTGTCTGTACACCCAGGGGGACTGGTGGGAACTCCAAAGAGTACAAGACCAAAGTGGCTGAGTCCGTCTCCCTGAACTTACGAACTTTGTGCTACCAAAGTCTAAAGCAGGATCTCCTGATGCTTCCAAAGTCTTCTAGACACTCAGTGGACACAGTTCTTTGTGTTTTCACTCATAGGCTCCTCCCAGGGTAGATCCATCCATGCTCTAATCACTCCTCCTCACTGATGAGGAAACCTTGCTCCTATTTACACCCCCTCTTTCTCCATGTTCGTTTGTCTGCCAGGAAGCTCCTTGACCCTCATGCAAACATCCCTGTGGAACCCACTTCCCCAGCCTGCTCTCTTTTCTTTTCAGAAGAGCTTTTGAATGGAAACACTTTTACAAAAGTGAAATGTATACCAAAATATGCTCCTTTGCAGTAACTTCTTGTTAATCACTATGAAGTTATCTGAGTTATCATTATTTATCCCCCTCAGTTATTAAAAAAAATTAAGTTTTTCCTGCCCCTGAAATTTAGCCTAGGGAGTTCAGTGGTTAGTGTATGACTCCACTAGGGGAACAAAAGGTACCTTTCCAATTAAAGTTAATAATGGGATAACTTCAGACACACAAAGGGACAAAAAGACATGTATGAGTCATGGTGAGTTCAAAGGGAAAGCATTAAGGTGGAATCATGGAGCATGATGGGAAGGGCTATTCAAGGTACCACGTCAAAAAGGCTGATTAATAGCAGTCCCCAGTCAGCCTCATCACCAGGGAGTCTTACTGATAAAATTATTTCCCCTCCAGAGAGAATCTCCCTGAACTGAATAAATGTTTCACTTCTGAATAAGATTTATGAAAAGGCAAGGGGATAGCTGTGGCAAGAAGAAAGACCACATTCACAGAACAATCTGAAATGTGTCACTTAATATTGTTTATCGGTCCTTGCATCTTCAACGGAATAAAATTTTATACTTGTTTTAAGTCATTAGTGTGCCAACATTTCAAGTGTCTCTTTACAGGTTCATAATTAGTAGTGCTATAATATGAAGAGTGACTACTCTAAATTACTTAAAATATTATTTGATTCTCTCAATTTTTGAGTTAATATTTTCAATAAACATGTTGGTAAATCCTGGTAGGTAGGAAGCTTTAAACAGCTTGATTTTTTTTTTTGATAATCATTTGATAGTCCTTTGACTTTCTTATTGTAAATGTTTCTTCTCCCTTGGATTGACTAATTTTAATACTTTTATGTTGTCTTACTTCTTTTAAGTAATCTTTTATTTATTTTCTTTCTAAACAAGCAAACAGTGTACAGTATATATATAGGAAATGATGCAAACCACAGGGAAAAAATGTACATTCAGGAAGAAGGGTATTTGTGTGTGCCATAAGAACACATTATTTAAAAAGGCAATATGCTGTTCCTGAATACTATAAATATGTCATCACTCTAATGAAATGATAATGAGGCACTTGTGACTGCATATTTGTTACCATGGAAACAAACCATGACATCATAAGCACAAATGATTGACATAATTCCTGGCAGCAGCTGGACGACGAAGGAATTAATCTCACAGAGATCTAATTATTTCTGATGGCAACAGCTGAAATAATATTTGACAAAATTAAATGCAGTAAAATGATTTAGAAGAAAATATAACCATAGTCAATGGCTACAGCTAAAATAAAGGACCTACTCAAGTCTTTACCAAGGATGAAATTCCTCCACAGAGAAGTGTCATCTTACACAAACAGAGTTTTTGCCAAAATATCTACTTAAAAAGCTGCGAATAATCTTGTGGGGCATTTTGGGGTTTTTCTCTTTGAGAAAGAGCTGGAAGATTTGGGAAGGAGCTGGGAAGCCTGTTGTAAGTAAGTGGGAAGAAAGCAGATGATCTCAGCTGTCAAAGCAAAGAGAGTTGCAGGAGTCCAGGAGTGGCTAGTGCAGCCCATCCTGCTCAGAACAGTGGGTCATAGAAACATCTAGAACCTGGCTAAGTGGGGTCTATGCTGCAGAAGGGAAGTTAAGGTAGCAAAGGAAGTGAACAAGAGGGTGGATAGGAAGTGCATGCAGATCTCAGCCAGGGCCTCCCCTCCTTTTGGTGTCTAAGGGTTCATTTTATACATTGATATCGGAATTTTCCAAATTGTTAGCCCCTTCTTCTTAGTGCAAGTTCTTTCTGCTCCCTCCTCAAAATCTTCACCTGCTGTTTCTCAGAATTTTAGAGAAACGGTCATGTGGGCTCAGACATAAATGTTCTCATGAGCTTCTAGAAACTCTAAATGGTTTGTGGGATTGCATCTGCCAATTATTGGAAGAAGCAGCAAGGTTGACCATGTCTCAATATGAGAGTAATGGCCTGCCTGTTGCCGCCAACTTACTCTCCACAGGCATGCAGCTGTCCCACTGTTTCCTTGCAACTTTTGGGTGCAATATTGTATGATACAGCCAAGTTGGGAGGAAGGAAGGAAAAAAGGCCCCACTTATGCTAAAAAACTCACAAAATCTCTCTCAAAAAAATGGACTGATACCCACCTTTCCAAGGTGCTCAAAATAGTCCAAAGTAGAGACAGATATTATGTCATCTCACATTATCCTTTCCCCCTCCTGCCTTTCTTGCATCCATGTACAGACCTCTCCCCATGGACTTTAGGGAAAAAAAATCCATTGTACACATCAAACCATGTGTAGAGACCTGGCGGGGAGGGTGGTGGGTTGACCCTGGACCCACAAACTCGACCTCTACATAAGCATAGCTGTCTCCTTGGCTATTTCAGTGTTTCATGCTTCATCATCAAAGCAACTGATGCTTTCCCTAGCTCCAAATCCTCATGTGAAATTTTCTGTTAGTTCTCTCTAATTCTATCCCCAGTCTGTGATCAAAGTTAGTTTCATTCTTCCCTGGAAAGCAGAGTATTTTTCTTTCTTTGTCTTTCATTAAAGCAGCTACCTGGACCATGAATACGTGGCTGCCCCTGACTACTGCCTACATGTATTTTGTTAAACAGTTCGTTTGTCATTCAGAAAATAAAACAACCCTCTTAACTGAACCTGATGCTCTCACAGATTTCTTCATCCTACCTCTGAGCTCCTGGCTTTCTAAAGATTGCTCAGTTAGATGAAAAAATCACTTACCTCAACCTTGATGTTAGGGATGTACTTGGGATTTTAGCCTGAGACCAATGTGTCTCTCCCCTGGGGGAGCCATGCATCCCACATTATTTCTCCTCATATCAGTGTGACTATAGTGTTACTTCAGCATGTCACTGTTGATTTACCCTCTGTCAGGTATTTCAAATGCATCTTATGTTTGGAAGTTTTTCCCCTATCCCCAAGTTCTTCCTAGACTAAGAATTCTTTCTTTTTTAACATGGATTTCATAGATTTGCTTAAACTCATAAAATCCTTTAAGAATTATGATCTCAGAAAAAAATGCACATATGCTCATATTCACATACTATCACATTTGTTTCTACAAATTTCTGAAGTCTTTCCTTGCTCCGTAGGTTAATGACCCCCGAACTGGGTCCTCTTTAGGATTTAGGGTTTAAATTAGCTGTCTCTACTGCTTGCCTATCAAAATCACTGCTCATTCAGGAGCAGCAGTGAGTGTTGGAATTGACCCTCCAATCACAGAGAACTAGTCGATCTGATCACATGGACCACAGCCGAATGTGGTCCACTGGAGAATGGAATGGCAAACCACTTCAGTATACTTGCCTTGAGAACCCCATGAACAGTATCAAAAGGCAAAATGATAGGATACTGAATGAGGAATTCCCCAGGTCGGTAGGTGCCCAGTATGCCACTAGAGATCAGTGGAGAAATAACTCTAGAAGGAATGAAGGGATGGAGCCAAAGAAAAACCAATACCCACTTGTGGATGTGACTGGTGATAGAAGCAAGGTCTGATGCTATAAAGAGCAATATTGCATAGGAACCTGGAATGTTAGGTCCATGAATCAAGGCAAATTGGAAGTGGTCAAACAGAAGATGGCAAGAGTGAACATAGACATTCTAGGAATCAGTGAACTAAAATGGACTGGAATGAGTGAATTTAACTCAGATGACCATTATGTCTACTACTGTGGGCAGGAATCCCTTAGAAGAAATGGAGTAGCCATCATGGTCAACAAAAGAGTCCAAAATGCAATACTTGGATGCAATCTCAGAAACAACAGAATGATCTCTGTTCATTTCCAAGGCAAACCATTCAATATTACAGTAATCCAGGCCTATGCCCCAACCAGTAATGCTGAAGAAGCCGAAGTTCCAAAGAATGCTCAAACTACCGCACAATTGCACTCATCTCACACGCTAGTAAAGTCATGCTCAAAATTCTCCAAGCCAGGCTTTAGCAATATGTGAACCGTGAACTCCCAGATGTTCAAGCAGGTTTTAGAAAAGGCAGAGGCACCAGAGATCAAATTGCCAACATCCGCTGGATCATGGAGAAAGCAAGAGAGTTCCAGAAAAACATCTATTTCTGCTTCATTGACTATGCCAAAGCCTTTGACTGTGTGGATCACAATAGACTGTGGAACATTCTGAAAGAGATGGGAATCCCAGACCACCTGACCTGCCTCTTGAGAAACCTGTATGCAGGTCAGGAAGCAACAGACAGAACTGTACATGGAACAACAGATTGGTTCCAAATAGGAAAAGGTGTACGTCAAGGTTGTATATTGTCACCCTGCTTATTTAACTTATATGCAGAATACATCATGAGGAACGCTGGGCTGGAAGAAGCACAAGCTGGAATCAAGATTGCAGGGAGAAATATCAATAACCTCAGATATGCAGATGACACCACCTTTATGGCAGAAAGTGAAGAGGAACTAAGAAGCCTCTTGATGAAAGTGAAAGAGGAGAGTGAAAAGGTTGGCTTGAAGCTCCACATTCAGAAAACAAAGATCATGGCATCTGGTCCCATCACTTCATGGGAAATAGATGGGGAAACAGTGGAAACAGTGTCAGACTTTACTTTTTTGGGCTCCAAAATCACTGCGGATGCTGATTGCAGCCATGAAATTAAAAGACGCTTACTCCTTGGAAGGAAAGTTATGACCAAACTAGATAGTATATTAAAAAGCAGAGACATTACTTTGCCAACAAAGGTCCGTTTAGTCAAGGCTATCGTTATTCCCGTGATCATGTATGGATGTGAGAGTTGGACTGTGAAGAAAGCTGATCGCAGAAGAATTGATGCTTTGAACTGTGGTGCTGGAGAAGACTCTTGAGAGTCCCTTGGACTGCAAGGAGATCCAACCAGTCCATTCTAAAGGAGATCAATCCTGGGTGTTCATTGGAAGGACTGATGCTAAAGCTGAGACTGCAATACTTTGGCCACCTCATGCGACGAGTTGACTCACTGGAAAAGAGTCTGATGCTGGGAGCGATTGGGGGTGGGAGGAGACGGGGACGACAGAGAATGAGATGGCTGGATGGCATCACCGACTCGATGGAGATGAGTTTGAATGAACTCTGGGAGTTGGTGATGGACCTGGAGGCCTGGCGTGCTGTGATTCATGGGGTCGCAAAGAGTCGGACACGACTGAGCGACTGAACTGAACGGAACTGAACTGATACATTCATTGCGTCAATAAAATACCCCTCAGCCTGAGACTTCGGGGTGGAAATTTCAGGAGTTTCTTAACTGTTTCCCTGCTTCCTGTGGCTGGTAGGCTGGGTTTCCTGGAAGCACAGTGTGTTGGGTGGGTTCTTTAAAAAGATACTTGGATATCTTTTTTAATTTGAGACTTGGAGCCAACTAGTCTTCTACAGACACAGTGAACGCTGGTATCTGATGATGTCCAGTGCTAGTATGTATTGATCAAACCTCATACCACGAGTCCCATTGGGCTTGGTATGTGAATTCCAACCCAAGTAGTCAAGTGCAGATTGAGTACAGAGTGGACTGAAGTAAAGTACTGTTGGATATTCCTCCTTCCTGAGTCATTTCTGGGAAGAAACTCTAAAAATTTATTTCATGTCTGTTTCCCAGATAGCAATTCAAAATGAATCTATTAACCCTAAGTAATGGTGTTTATTGATTAGCTTGGGAGAGGACCCTAAACTTGTTTAGGTTTAGATTTTCCTCAAAAGGGCATATGTTATAGGGAAAGTCTGTGGTTCCCACTCTGGACTCTGCTATAGATTAAGCTGATGGTCCAGCCATTGAATTCTCTTCCCCAGGGGCCTCAACAGAGGGCTGGCTTTCAGCCTGAGACTTTGGGGTGGAAATTTCAGGAGTTTCTTAACTGTTTTCCCTGCTTCCTGTGGCTGGTAGGCTGGGTTTCCTGGAAGCACAGTGTGTTGGATGGGTTCTTAAAACACTGTTGTCCCAACCCCTCATTTTACAGCTGAGAAAACAGAGACTTCATGGAGTTCAACGACTTGTCTAAAATTACTTCGTTCTGCCTGAATCACACAATCAGCGCTCAGAGTCTTTTCTATTCATCTTCTTTGTGTTGCTCATCCCACCCCCAATCCTCATCCCACCCCCAATCCTCACTCAACACACACAAACAAAACTCCATTTTCCTTTACTACATTTCTTTCTTAGCATGAGTAGAGTCTTCATCACAAAGAATTTACTCTGTATCTGCATAGCAAAGATATTCTCCGAGTAACTATTTTATCTTTGGAAATTTAAAAATAATTTTATTGAAGTATAGTTGATTATAAGGTTGTGTTTAATTTCTGTTGTATAGTAAAATGTCTCAGTTATATGTATATACACACACACACACACATACATATATATATATATACACACCATTTTTCATATTCTTTTCCATTATGTTTCATCATAGGATATCAGGTATAGTTTCCTGTCCTGTACAATAGGACCTTATTCTTTATACTATGTAATAGTATACTATGTATAATAGTTTGCATCTGTTAATCCCAATTCCCACTCCTCTCCTTCTCTACCTCTCCCTTTGGCAACCACAAGTCTGTTCTGTATGTCTATAAGTCTGTTTTTGTTTCAGAGTGGAATTTTTGTTGTTATTTTTCTATTTGTGCAAGGAATAAATGGAACGGTGACATGAAGGAGTCAAGTAAAGAGTACTTCAATAATAATCAAATAAAAAATTAAAAATCTACAGTTTCGACCATCATCATTACTTTAAAAATCCATATGCAGAGTCCTGTGAATAATTATATCATGTCTGCAAGGTTAACTAAGTGTTAGGTGACCAAAATCACCAAAGAAATGCTTTCACAGGCTGCCAAAGTCAGCAGGGCACCAGCGGGCATGTGTGGCTCTCGACTTTGGAAAATATGTTTCAGACAGTGATGAAAATGTAAACCACACAAACCACTTCATTTCTAAAAGAACAAATTTTGAAAAACCATGTTTTGGAAGAAAGCCTCAATTTTCCATTTCATAACAAAGTCTTCCAAAGAAATCTTCTAAAATTACAAGGAATACTGAGGGGAGCATGAGTAGAGAAGCCTTGAAAAAAGAAAATAAAAGCCTAGTTTAGTCATGAAAGACTTGATTGCCCAACAAACAGAACTGGTATTATAAAGGAGTCTTCTTCCCTCTTTCCTACCTCGCAACTTCTTTCCACAAAACTTCAATCCTCTGCCACAGTTTTTACAGTTTAAAGCTCCCAAAAATTTAATTTCTAGAGCCTAAGCTCCAGAATTATATATATACACACACACATACATTTTATTGCTCAACTACATTGTTAAAAAGTGGCACTTTTTTTTTTTGGCTGTGGGACATATAGGATCTTAGTTCCCTAGTCAGGGATTGAACCCTCACCCCTTGCATTGGAAGTGTAGCATCTTAACCACTGGGCAGCCATGCAAGCCCCCCAGAAATCTACTAAAATTGAGATTTTGGTGGAAGAGAAAACACTAGGTTGTATAGTCATATTAACACTTTTTAAATCCTCCTTGAGAGTAGGTTTTGCTAACAGATTATCATGAGAGCATTTGGACACTTCAAGAGTCAAAAGGAAATGTCATAGGACAGAGAGTTTGGGGATGTGGAAACATTTTGTCCATTGCATCATGTCCCATGGGGCTAATGCAACCAGCAGACGCCTGTCCTTCTTATGGTAAGGATGAGGTGGCAATAGGGCTACAGTCTGGACCCTCTGAACTCTGACTGAAGAGCCATGAGCAAATGACTTAGCTTCTCTGAGCTTCAGTTTCCTTCTATACAAAATGAACTTACACCTGCCTCCTAGTTGAAAGCATTGTTAGGAGTCCTGGATGTGATAATAGATACAAGTCTGCTTAATAAACTATCCAGTGCAATTCATTTATAAGGATATGCTTACAGGCCATCTCATCTTCACTTTATAATCAGAATTTATTTATTTATTTGGCTGTGTCAGGTCTTAGTTGTGGCCCGTCCGTCTTTGTTGCATAATTGGGGATCTTTCATTGTGGTGCATGGACTCTCTAGCTGTGACCAGCAGACTCAGTAGTTGCAGCACAGGTGCTTAGTTGCTCCACAGCATATGAGATCTTATTTCCCTGCATGCAAGCATGCTAAGTTGCTTCAGTCATGTCTAACTCTTTGTGACTCTATGGACTGTAACCTGCCAGGCTCCTCTGTCCATGGGATTCTCCAGGCAAGAATACTGGAGTCGGTTGCATGCCCTCCTCTAGGGCATCTTTCTGACCCAGGGATTGAACCTACATCTCTTATGACTTCTGCATTGGCAGGCAGGTTCTTTACCAGTAGAGTCACCTGGGAAGAGCCAAGGATCAAACCTGTGTCCCCTGCACTGCAAGGCGAATTCTTAACCACTGGACCTCCAAGGAAGTCCCAGAATTTATTATTTTGAAAGGTTAAAATAAACTGAACACACTATAAATGGTTTGGCTGTCTCCTATTCCAGCAATTATTTACAAATGCTTTTCTTTTTGTTATTTTAAATAGACATTGAATAAGTTAAAATAATTTAAAATCAATGCTTATCCAATTTTTATGTATAAAAGCAATGTAGGGGAACATCTGAAGGCTCACCCAGAAATGTGAAAATGTGGTAAGTGAAAAATGAGGTCATTACTTTAAAACTATTACAACTAAGGGGCTTCCCTTGTGCTCAGCTTGTAAAGAATCACCTGCAATGCAGGATACCTGGGTTTGAACCCCTTGTTGGGAAGATTCCCCGAAGAAGGGAAAGGCTGCCCACTCCAGTATTCTGGCCTGGAGAATTCCATGGACTGTATAGTCCATGGGGTCACAAAGAGTCAGACATGACTGAACAACTTTCACTCACTCACTGACTCATTATAACTAAATGTAGTTACAGTATTGTGTGTGTCTGCCCACATTAACGTGATGGCCATCAAATTTAAAAACAAGCTGTTCAGGCATACAACATATTCATTTCATGACATTTGTTCAACTTGGATGAACTTTTCTTCCTATAAAGGTGAAAAATACAGAAAAGACATGACCCTGAATACAAAGCATTTGCCTAGTTCCTTAGAGGACACACACTAAGCTGTCACCTGAACAGACTAGTAACATCCCCAAATCCTACAGTGTATTCTCCTCTGGATAGTATAGATGTGCTTAGCAGAGTCAAAGGCAAATTATGCCACATTCTATGTCCAGATCAATACTTACACAGGCGGAAGACAACTGATACAGAGAACTACAAGGACTTGAGTATGAATGACGACGGAGATGGAATCTGGTTGTTTAGCAACATATATGCTGAGAGCAATTCAGGTGACTGAAGGGCAGCTCTCCCACACGCTTCTCCCCCCAACCCCTGTCATACTGATTCAAAACAGTTCTGTTTTCCCGAGAGTGAACTTCAGTCTTGAACTAGAGTAATTTGCAAACTCAGAGTCTGTCTGAGCATTTTCAAATCCACCTCAAGAATTCCCAGGAAATTTTGTGTTGACTCATAAGTTTTCCCAAGGTTAAGAACTTATTCCCAAGGTCAAGAACATTTGTAGTCTGACATACTTGATCAATTTCCCAACTTCCTTGTGGTTGGTTAAACTCTGATAGTCAGTTCTTGGTTTTCCCTGGTTAGCATCCTAAGTCAATTGCAGGCAACATTCATTATAATTACACCCTTCCATTAAATCATTCTTTTTTGTTTCCTGTGACTTTTAATAAGTAAATTGTGTGTTGACATTTAAAATTTGAGTTGGGAAAAACTGCCTATTTGCAGCTGCCCCCTGCTTTGGTGTGGATTTCATTTATGAAATGTTTAAGGAAAGCCATAGATATCACCAGGGTGAGTGGCCTGAAAACTCATAGAAAGCAGCATGTCTAGCGGGAAGGAATTTTATAGAGTTTCTCTGGTCCAACTTCTCAGACTGGAAATGGAGCCCAGACAAGTGTTTGAATCCATAATTCAATGTTGTGTGGTAGATAAAAGATATGAATACAGTTTTCCTGTACTTGGTCATGTGATTCCATTAAACCACTCCTAGTCGGTGAAGAAATAGAGTGATTATAAAGGCTTTATCTATTGTTTTACATTGACTCTCAAATGCTATATTCTTTCTCTGGGACTGCTATTTAGCACTTCACCATATTTCTTCAGCAGTCGCAGTTCCTGTGCATACCGTGCTGACAGCTTGCTCCTGGAAGCATCTATATCTCCCAAGGGCTTTTGGGAAATGCCCTCAGAGTAGCCCTTAGGCTGTTAAGTTGTCCCTTCAGAGTGGGAGAACTCTGAGGTGAGCTCTACACCATCTTCTGGATGCCCTCAGTAAGACTGAGCCCCAAGTGCTTATAGTAGTGACGTGCTCATTCACATGCGTTCTACGGGCTTGCATTTCTGTTTAAAAAACTTTTATTTGCATATAGTTGATTTACAAGGTTGTGTTAGTTTCAGGTGTATAGCAAAGTGAATCAGTTATACATATATCCACCCTTGTTTAGATTCTTTTTCCATATAGGTTATAACAGAGTACTGAGTAAAGTTCCCTGTGCTATACAGGTAGGTCCTTATTAGATGTCTACTTTATATGTAGTAGTATGTATATGTCAATCCCGATCTCCCAGTTTACCCCTCCATCTCTTTTTATTGAAGTATAGTTGCTGGGAAATATTATACGTTGTTGTTGTTCAGTCACTCAGTCATGTCTGACTCTTTGCGACCCCATGGATTGCAACACACCAGGTTTCCTTTATTCTCTCCTGGAGTTTGCTCAGATTCATGTCCACTGAGTTGATGGTGCCATCCAATCATTTCATCCTCAGTCTCCCCCTTTTCCTCATGCCCTAAATCTTTCCCAGCATTTGGGTCTTTTCCAATGAGTCGGCTCTTCACATCAGATGGCCAAAATATTGGAGCTTCAGCTTCAGCATCAGCATTCATTCCTTCCAGTGAATATTCAGGGTTGATTTCCTTTAAGATTGACTGGTTTGATCTCCTTGTTGTCCAATATTGGCAATATTATGTTATAGGTATGCAATGTAGTGATTCACAATTTTTAAAGATTATGCTTAATTCACAGTTACTGCAAAATATTGACTATATTCACAATGTTGTGTAATATGTCTTTGTAGCACACTTTCTACCTAATAGTTTGTACCCCTTACTCTTTGGCCTGCAAATTGCTACTCCCCTTCCCTCTTCCCACTGGTAACCACAAGTTGGTTCTCTATACCTGTGAGTCTGCTTCTTTTTTGTGATATTCACTAGTTTGTCGTGTTTTTCGAATCCACATGTAAGTGACAGCACACAGTATTTGTCTTTCTCTGTCTAACTTATTTCACTTTAACATCATGCCCTCCAAGTCCATCTATGTTGCTGCAGATGGCAAAATTTATTTTTTATGACTGTGTAATATTCCATTGTATATGCCCACTCTTTGGAATTCCATCTCTTTGATATCTCCCTCCCACACTCCCTGAGTGCACAAAATAATGGCTGCAAAGTCCAAAGACACTCATTCATACTCTAATCTCTGAAATCTATGAATATGTTACCTTACGTAGCAAAGGGGACTTTGCAGATGGAATTAAGGTTTTGGAATTTGAGACAAAGAAATTATTTTGGGTTATTTACATGGATTTAGTCTAATGGCCTGGGTCTTTGAAAGTTGAGGAACTTTCTCAATTGTGGTGAGAGAGACATGATGATAGGTGAAGGGTGATAGAGATGCAAAATTTTTGGCTTTGAAGATTGTCTCCTTCAGGAGGAAGAAGGGAGTCATGAGCCAAGAAATATTGGTGGCCTCTAGAATCTGGAGAAGACAATGGTTACTGACATCTTGATTTTAGTCCAGTGAGACTCATGTCAGACTTACCTACATAACTATAAAATAATAAATTTGTGTTGTTTTAAGCCACTACATTTGGCAGTAATAGATAATTCATTTCTCTACTCATTCTAGAATTACCTCTGAAATAAACCTCTTACATTCAAAGCTTTTTTTCTAGGTTAGCTTCTTGGAGCTATCCGCTTTGCAAGGAACATTATGGAAGCTTCCATTGCTACCTATTCTTTGTATATATGTGTTCTGCAGTCAGAAATTAGACCTTTGAGTTTCATAGTGTGCCTCTTAGTATCATGTCTGCTGCTGCTCCTGCTAAGTCGCTTTAGTTGTGTCCTACTCTGTGTGACCCCATAGACGGCAGCCCATCAGGCTCCCCCATCCCTGGGATTCTCCAGGCAAGAACACTGGGGTGGGTTGCCATTTCCTTCTCCAAATATCATGTCTAGCACTATGCAAATACTCCACAAATATGTGTTGATTCAAATGAAAGAATAAAGTCATCCATTAAGTTCAGCAACATAGTATATAGTCATGTGCCAGGGTGGAAGTAGATTGAGAGAGATTCCACCTCAAATATCCTAGTAATGGCAATTGCCTTTCTCTTCAGGTCATTTCTCTATTAAGAGTTTTCTAGTCCTGAGTCATATTTCTCCAACCAAAGAGGCAACTTGTTCTTAATTACACAGTAAGAACTATTGTGATTACTTTATACCTCCATCATCAACATTGTGTTTGAATTCACACCTTTGTTTGAATCAATAAGCACTCAGTTATTTTTATTTTAGTAGAAATATGTGACTAAATAGTTTTGCTTTTATTTGAAACCACAATTCCTGTAAAATTTAGAAGTAATGTTGGTAGAGCTATCAGATTATAGTTACAGCACAGGTCACAGAGTTGCTCTGCTTCTCCCCTTCAAAGCTCAGAGAAGTTGGCACTTCCCAATCTCTAATGGTAGAATGGGGCTATGTGATTAGTTCTGGGTCAGTGTCACCCTCTGGACTGAAACGTTTAATTGCCAGTGTGATATCCTCCCCTCACTTTGTTTTCCATGATAATTAAGGAAGCTGTGTGTTTCAGATGTTGTAGCTTCTGAAGGATGTGGAACCATTTTCCACTTGGACAGTAGTTGCCCTGAAGATTAGGCTGGGTTTGCAGTGTGCTTCACCTCAAAAAGAAATAAGCCACTTATGTGTCAAACCACTGACATTTTGAGGTTATTCCTCAGCATCACCTAGCTTAAATAGGCCTCTACTATGGTTACTATGGGTTTCTCAGGTGGCGCTAGTGGTAAAGAACCTACCTTCCAATGCAGGAAACATAAGAGACTCAGGTTCAATCCCTGGGTCAGGAAGATCTCTGAAGGAGGGCCTGGCTCCCTACTCCAGTATTCTTGCCTGGAGAATCCCTGGACAGAGGAGCCTGGTGAGCTACAGTCCATGGGGTCGCAAAGAGTCCAATATGATTGAAATACAACACATGGTTACTATAAATATGGGAAATACATAGATCTTCTCTGCTTGTGGTTGATTATATAATCCATGTTGGCTTGTCTAAGTGATCTGGGGAAAAAAGCAAGATTGAGGAGGATAATAAGGAAGTCTTTTGGAAAGACACATGGATGGACATCTTGGATTGGGAGAGTAGGACATTTGTGTTCCTTGTCAATGCCTCAACAGAAACACTCACTGAAGAGGAGGCTGTCTGGAATCACATGGACGACACACCCCAGCACTAACGTTGTCCCTGGTTCTTGTCACATGGATGCTATGCAGTGGTTGTAGCCAAGTAAACCTTGATAGGGAGAGCCCTGCTTGTGGGCCCCTTCATAAACTTTATGTTTGGACTTGCAGCTTCAAGGATGTCACAACTTACTTCTGGGGGTGGGAGTAGACACTGGCAGCAGGAATCTCTCCATTAGAGAAAACAATAATTGTTTAAGTACCTATAAAATGCTATTTATCTTACCCCCTTATCATTTCTATGAGGAAAATATCACTACAGTTTTTAGATAAGGAAACCAAAGTTTGAGAGGTCAGTTGATCATGACCACAGAGCTGGTTAGCAGAAGAAATAGCTCCTAGTCCAGACCTATCTGATTCCACTGCCCCTGCTCCGTTTGAGGTACCTGTGATCTCTCAGCGGCATGGAATAAGTAACTCTTTGGGTGAGAAATTTTGGGATTCACTTAGAGGCTTCTCTACCAGAGCTGGAACTAACTGCCTTTTGAAGTTAATCTGTGCTGCGACTCTGGGCTCTTCATTCCTGTCTATCTGGACAGGATATGAGCACTCCCTGACACTCTGCTGCTGTAACCTAGTCCAAGCCGTCAACACCTCTTTCCTGGATCATTATAAAGCCTCCTAACTGGGATCGTCCTTCTACCTTTTACTCCGTACGCTTCTTCTCAATGTGGCAGTGGTGTTGTTCTGTTAAAAGTCAGAACATGTCACTCCTTCACTAAAGGCATTATGGCTAGTCATTTCCCTTGGAGTAAAACCATAGTTACAGTAGCAGCTTCAACACCTTACAGTTTTTATTTTTTGGCTGTACTGTACAGCATGCAGGATCTTAGTTCCCTGACCAGGAATCGAACCTGCATCCCCTGCATTGGAAGTGTGAAATCTTCACCACTGGACTTCCAGGGAAATCCCAACACCCTGCAAATCTTGCCTCATACTTCCCTTCCCCTTTCTCTGAACTTCACTCCATTCTAGTTCACTCCAGTCACAATGACCAAATTCTAATTTTATTTTTTCTGATATCTTATGCTTTATTTCCTCACTTCAATGTAGTCAAATATCATCGACCAAGTGAACTCTTCTTTCATCACTCTGTTTTACACTATACAACCCCTCCCCAAACCAGAACTTCCTTTATCTCTTCCATTTCTTATATTTTCTGCAGCACTTATCATCTTCTACCATATCATATCATTTATTTATGTTATTTTGCTTCCTCACTGGTTCCACACACTCTGCACTTTCCCCTTCCCCACTGGACTATAAGTTTCAAGAGAGTAGGACCTAAAAAAAAATCAATAGAGCTTATTTTTTAGAGTGGTTTTAGAGTTACAAAAATATTGAGTGGCAAGTACAGAGTTCTCATAGTCTCCTTAACCTGTTCCCCTCTCCTCTACTCTCAATCCTTCTCCTCCTTTTTCTCTTCCTTCCCTCCAATCCAACCCCTAGTAACCACAGATCTTTTTATTCTCTATAGTTTACCTTTTGTGGAATGTCATATAGTTGGAATTATGTCATACATAGATTTTACAGTTGGCTTGTTTCACTTAGGGATATGCATTTAAGTTTCCTCCATGTCTTAGCCTGACTTGATAGCTCATTTCTCTTTATGTACAGTTTGTTTATCCATTCACCTATTGAAAGACATCTTGGTTGCTTCCAAGTTTTGGCAATTATGTATAATGCTGCTATAAATATTCATGTATAGGTTTTGTGTGGACATATGTTTTCAATTCATTTGGGTAAGTACCAAAGGGTGCAGTTGTTGGATCATATGGTAAGAGTATGTTTAGTTTTGTAGGACACTGCCAAACTGTCTTCCAAAGTGACAGTACCATTTTGCATTTACACCAGCAATTAATGAGAGCTCCCGTACTCTACATCCTTGCCAGCATTTGGTGTTGGCAGTTTTTTGGATTTTGTCCATTCTGATAGATGTATAGTGGTATCTCACGGTTGTTTTAATTTGCATTTTCCTGATGTCATATGATGTGGGGCATCTTATTTGTGCTTATTTTCCATCTGTGTATTTTCTTTGGTGAGGTGCCAGTTCAGATCTTTTGTCCATTTTTTTTTAAGTTGGATTTTTGTTTTCTTATTGTTGAATTTTAAGAGTTCTTTGTGTATTTTGGATAACAGTCTTTTAGAAGATTTTTTTTGCAAAACTTTTCTGACGATCTGTGGCTTTCCTTTTCATTCTTAACAATGTCTTTCACAGAGCAGAAGTTTTAAATTTTAATGAAGTCCAACTTCATTCAATTTTTGCTTTCATGGATTTGTGCCTTTGGTATGAGAGTAGAATTTTTCACCTTTTTTTTTTTTATTGCTTTATCCTTAGCTCATAAAATATTTCTTGGCACATAGTAAGGACCCAATAAATATTTGTTGAATGACCAAGTGTTGTTACTTTGGGAAATTGCATGCTTTCCTTTTTGATTTTTTTCAAGGGAAATATTAATTTGTTACATCACCCTTGAGAAGGAACTCTAGCTCAAAACCCATCCATCTCACCCAGAAGATCCATAATGTAGATGTGAATATCATCTACCTGCATGAAATGAATGGCAACAGTTTAGAGTGTGTATATTTTTTTCAGGATGATAAGGGTTTTCTTTCCCCTATCATCTGAGCACTTTTGGTTAATGTGGGTTCTAATTCTCTTTCAAGTAAAAGTGCAAAAGAAATAATAACATCAGGATTTATGATGACACATAATAGACTGAGTACATAAAACTAAGGTCTTCCCTGGTGGCTCAGCAGTAAAGAATCTGCCTGCAATGCAGGAGCCGCAGGAGACACGGGTTCTATCCCTGGGTCGGGGGCAATCCACTCCAATATTCTTGTCTGGAGCATCCCTTGGACAGAGGAGCCTGCCAGGCTACAGACCATGGGTTTGCAATGAGTCAGACACAATTGAAGTGACTTAGCACTCATGCATGCACATAAAACTAAGTCATGGACTTGTCTTTATGAAAGAGAAAGCTCTTTTCATTGGTGGGCTAAAATGAGCTTGCTTCTGGTTCTCTTAAAGAAGTACTCCTCGTGGACTTGAAGTGCTAAGCAGAGTCAAGAAAAGGTATCCCACCAAGGATTGAGGCTCTATCTACTAAATGCAAGAGAATGGTTTTTCTTCCTATCTTCCTTCCCTCCCTCCTTCTTTCTTTTCTTTTTCTCTCTCCCTCTTTCTTTCTTTCTCCTTTTTTTCTGGGAGAAAATATTTCAATAAAGTTTGACATGATGTAGCAATAATTGGAAAAAAAGCTGATGCATAAATATGTGTAGATGGTTGAAAGTTAATGATATAGGTGGAGAGTAATAGAAGTGAGGAAATGTGTCAAAATTTGTTATTATTGACTAAGATGTGAAGAAAGAGAAATGCAGGTATAATTGTTTAGAGCGAGAGGGAGGAAGAGGTCACAAGAAGCAGCTTGATGAGTTTTTATCATCTTTATTTTGAAAACTCGGAGTATATGGCAGCCCACTGCTGCTAGAGTTTTAGCTTTAAATCTTTAAGATTTTTATTAAAGGGAAAGGTTCCTTTGCCTCAGGTATGAAAAGTCTTTGGCTTTTCCCCACCTCCCAAGTCCATTTATGGACAGACACATGTAGTCCTGGGAAGTAAGGCTATGAAAAGAAAATTTTCTTTCATGAACAGTTTCAATTTTGTCATTGCAGAAAACATGGCTCAAGCTGGGAGCAGTCCGGGGTGAGCTGACCTGCACAGCACACTCCTGAGAGTGTGGCCTCCTTAGATGCTGGCGCTGGGCGGTCTGCTTGTGTGGGAGGCAGCTTCTGACAATGGGTTTCAAGGGAATGCTTGTGTTGTGGTGCACAGCTTGGGTCCCCTAACCTATTTGCAGGGCAGGAATAGAGATGCAGATGTAGGGAACGGATATGTGAACAAAGGAGGGAGAGCAAGACGAACTGAGAGGCTGGGAATGATCTGTGCACAGTGCCAGGTGTGAAACAGAGAGCTGGCGGCAACCTGCTGTATACTGCAGCGAGCCCAGCTCAGTGCTCTGCGGTGACATACATGGGTGGGATGGGGGTGGGTCCAAGAGAGAGGGGATATTTATATACATAGAGCTGATTCACTTCTTGTACAGCAGAAACTAACACAACATTGTAATACAACTATTCAGTTCAGTTCAGTTCAGTTCAGTCGATCAGTCGTGTCCGAATCTTTGTGACCCCATGAACCACAGCACGCCAGGCTTCCCTGTCCATCACCAACTCCTGGAGTTCACTCAAACTCATGTCCACAGAGTCGGTGATGACATCCAGCCATCTCATTCTCTGTCGTCCCCTTCTCCTCCTGCCCCCAAGCTTTCCTAGCATCAGAGTCTTTTCCAGTGAGTCCACTCGTCTCATGAGGTGGCCAAAGTATTGCAGTTTCAGCTTTAGCATCAGTCCCTCCAATGACCACCCAGGATTGATCTCCTTTAGAATGGACTGGTTGGATCTCCTTGCAGTATAAGGGACTCTCAAGAGTCTTCTCCAACACCACAGTTCAAAAGCATCAATTCTTCGGCGATCAGCTTTCTTCACAGTCCAACTCTCACATCCATACATGACCACGGGAAAAACCATAGCCTTGACTAGATGGACCTTTGTTGGCAAAGTAATGTCTCTGCTTTTTAATATACTATGAAGGTTGGTCATAACTTTCCTTCCAAGGAGTAAGTGTCTTTTAATTTCCTGGCTGCAATCAGCATCTGCAGTGATTTTGGAGCCCAAAAAAATAAAGTCTGACACTGTCTCCACTGTTTCTCCATCTATTTCCCATGAAGTGATGGGACCAGATGCCATGATCTTTGTTTTCTGAATGTGGAGCTTCAAGCCAACCTTTTCACTCTCCTCTTTTACTTTCATCAAGAGGCTTTTGAGTTCCTCTTCACTTTCTGCCATAAGGGTGGTGTCATCTGCATATCTGAGGTTATTGATATTTCTCCCAGCAATCTTGATTCCAGCTTGTGCTTCCTCCAGCCCAACGTTTCTCATGATGTACCCTGCATATAAGTTAAATAAGCAAGGTGACAATATACAGCCTTGACGTACTCCTTTTCCTATTTGGAACCAGTCTATTGTTCCATGTCCAGTTCTGACTGTTGCTTCCTGACCTGCATACAGGTTTCTCAAGAGGCAGGTCAGGTGGTCTGGTACTCCCATCTCTTTCAGAATGTTCCACAGTTTATTGTGATCCACACAGTCAAAGGCTTTGGCATAGTCAATGAAGCAGAAATAGATGTTTTTCTGGAACTCTCTTGCTTTCTCCATGATCCAGCGGATGTTGGCAACTTGATCTCTGGTGCCTCTGCCTTATCTAAAACCTGCTTGAACATCTGGGAGTTCACGGTTCACATATTGCTGAAGGCTGGCTTGGAGAATTTTGAGCATGACTTTACTAACGTGTGAGATGAGTGCAATTGTGTGGTAGTTTGAGCATTCTTTGGCATTGCCTTTTTTTGGGATTGGAATGAAGACTGACCTTTTCCAGTCCTGTGGCCACAGCTGAGTTTTCCAAATTTGCTGGAATATTGAGTGCAGCACTTTCACAGCTTCATCTTTCAAGATTTGACAGAGCTCAACTGGAATTCCATCACCTGCACTAGCTTTGTTCGTAGTGATGCTTTCTAAGGCCCACTTGACTTCACATTCCAAGATGTCTGGCTCTAGGTCAGTGATCACATTATCATGACTATCTTGGGCGTGAAGATCTTTTTTGTACAGTTCTTCTGTGTATTCTTGCCACCTCTTCTTAATATCTTCTGCTTCTGTTAGGTCCATACCATTTCTGTCCTTTATCGAGCCCATCTTTGCATGAAATATTCCCTTGGAATCTCTAATTTTCTTGAACATAGAGTGAACATAGACATTCTAGGAATCAGTGAACTAAAATGGACTGGAATGGGTGAATTTAACTCAGATGACCATTATACCTACTACTGTGGGCAGCAATCTCTTAGAAGAAATGGAGTAGCCATCATGGTCAACAAAAGAGTCTGAAATGCAGTACTTGGATGCAATCTTTAAAATGACAGAATGATTTCTGTTCGTTTCCAAGGCAAACCATTCAATATTATAGTAATCCAGGACTATGCCCCAACTAGTAACGCTGAAGAAGCCAAAGCTGAACGGTTCTATGAAGACCTACAAGACCTTTTAGAACTAACACCCAAAAAAGATGTCCTTTTCATTATAGGGGACTGGAATGTAAAAGTAGGAAGTCAAGAAACACCTGGAGTAACAGGCAAATTTGGCCTTGGAGCATGGAATGAAGCAGGGCAAAGGCTAATAGAGCTTTGCCAAGAGAATGCACTGGTCATAGCAAACACCCTCTTCCAACAACACAAGAGAAGACTCCACACATAAACATCACCAGATGGTCAACACCAAAATCAGATTGATTATATTCTTTGCAGCCAAAGATGGAGAAGCTGTATACAGTTAGCAAAAACAAGACCAGGAGCTGACTGTGGCTCAGATCATGAACTCCTTATTGCCAAATTCAGACTTAAATTGAAGAAAGTAGGGAAAACCACTAGACCATTCAGGTATGACCTAAATCAAATCCCTTATGATTATACAGTGGAAGTGAGAAATAGATTTAAGGGACTAGATCTGATCGATAGAGTGCCTGATGAACTCTGGACAGAGGTTCGTGACATTGTACAGGAGACAGGGACCAAGACCATCCCCATGGAAAAGAAATGCAAAAAAGCAAAATGGCTGTCTGGGGAGGCCTTACAAATAGCTGTGAAAAGAAGAGACGCGAAAAGCAAAGGAGAAAAGGAAAGATATAAGCATCTGAATGCAGAGTTCCAAAGAATAGCAAGGAGAGATAAGAAAGCCTTCCTCAGTGATCAGTGCAAAGAAATAGAGGTAAACAACAGAATAGGAAAAACAAGATCTCTTCAAGAAATACAACTATACCCCAGTTGGAAAAAAAAAAAAAAAAGAAATAAAAAGAAAAGCTTTCTGTTCAGCTGCAAGATAGGTCACAGCCTCCAGCTGCTAGCACCTTTTGGACATACCTGGCTTCCCAGGTGAGCTCGCTTCTTTCCTGGTAGCCTCACAGACAGGTTACGCTCTGAAGCTCTCACTGAGTTGGCCATGACTTCATCAGATCTACACTGGGACTGAAGTACTTGCCCAAACCCTCTCCCTCTTCCTCCTCTGTCACTGGGAAGACCTGGTGTCCCATGGCCTGCTACCAGTTTTCCTGGCCCCTCATTTAATGTCGCACCAGTTTATCCTCCAGCAGACCACTAGCATCTCAGGAAGTGTCTGCTTCCCGGGAAGACCTAACTCACCCAGTGTCTTACTCATTTTTAAGCATTATAAAAAACTATCCATATAAATGAAATTTATTGTAAAAGGAAGTCTAGAAGGACAGAGGTAAACAGTATAGGGATATTCACAACTAACCAGCAGTGAGTTAAATCCTCCTCTTCGATTCTCTCCAGTTCCAATTCTACAGCTCATGGAAACCTTAGATTTGGTGTGTGTCCTTTTCACATTTATCTAAGCACATGCCCATATAGACAATTTTGTAACACACAAGTAACTCTATATTATGTATATTATTTTACACCTAGGTTATTCTTTGCTTACTGATGTTTTTTAAAAATTGCCCCATGCCAGGACAATGAATCTGCCTCCACCTTTTAGACAGTGCATAAATACTCTATTGTGTGGAAATTAATGCATGTTTCTTCTTCCCATCCTTCTATTTCCTTGCCTTATTTCCTATAAATGAAAAAATTTATAGAAATTGAACACAGGAACAAAAATTCCAAGTATGTACAATGAAGCATAGATGTTAACATTCTGTGCCTATGTGTGCAAATCCCATCTCCAGGAGTCCACAACTTTTCATAGTTCTTAATTATTCTTCCTTTTGTGGTTTCCATTATAGTTTTATGTTAAAATATTTTTATTTCTTATTGAAGTTTTTATAAAAAATAGTTACCATAGCTAAAAAAGAAAACAGCAATAAAGGCTTCTAATGCAACAAAGACATTATTTTAGTGGACTCATTGGATGGAGCAAAGGTATGTACACGTTCTTGGTTCAGCATCTTGAACCCAAAGCCTGACTGGGAAGGAAAACTCCTTGGCTAATACTGTGAACTCTGCAAGGAGTCTGAATTCTGGTTCTTGCTCTGTCACTTCCTGGTTGGTTGTGCAACCTTGGGCCCTCTGTGCTTCATTTTCTTTATCTTAAGAATTAAAATGCAATAGTGCCCAACTTGGAAGGTTTGCACGAATGAGAGAGAATGGCCCTTGGTGTAAAATATGGCAGAATTTAAATTGTACTTGTGGTCATACTGACTCTGTGAAAACCATAGCATCTTGGACCTCTTAGGTATCAATGAAAATGGGTCTGCTCAGTGTTCTCCCTCAAAGTGTGAGGACTCAATGAAATAAGACCTGTAAAAGTATGTGGTAGCATATGGGAGGCACTCCTAGAGAAGTGTTAGTTTCTTTCAGTTCTGTTAGGAATAGATTGCCTTACACATGAGGATCTTTTATAGTCTTGGACAATATCAGCAATGGTTCCTGGGCTTCTCAATTGCTTACAGAATGTGCGTCAGAAGCTACAATTATTGCCTGAGCCTAAAAGCTTCAGCTTTTGATAAGAAAGAAAAACATTTCTAACAATGACAGAGAAATGCAGGAGGACACAAATTTCTTCTATTTAAAATGTCTGATTATTTATGGTATGCTGACTATGCCCATTTTTATTGATTATTTAAAGGATAAATGCCCTTTTATTTAAATTTTATCAGCATTATTTTTCTTGGTTAATAGTTGTTCTAGTGTTAAAAATAATTATAGTTGACTTTCTTTAGGTCATATATATTTTTGATTTTGATTAATTTGAGGAAAACACTAAATATGAAGAAACGTGAAGATTTAGTATAATGTTTGCTTATACATTCCTACATACTGAGATTAATAATAGACTTAAAAATGTCCAATTATGTTTGCGCAATAAAAGATACATGTTATGCAGCTTCTAACGTTTATGATGTAGTATAGGAAGATATTTCAAATTTCTAGTTAATTGTCCAAAGTCAACAGGTCGGTGGATTCCGGGAGCACTGCCCATTTCAGGGAAGAATTATAGCTAAAGGAAAATACCACCAGCTATATTATAGAACATTAAGAATTTTGTGTATTTAGAAAAGGAACTGTAGTGTGGAAAGAAAAGTCTTGATGATAAAGGGATACAATAATATTTGAATTATTTTCTTTCATCTCTCCAGCTGGTTGGATTTGGATGAGATGTGGCATCCTGAGTATCTTAGATTGGGTTTCCCAGAAGTCAGTCCTAAGTCAACGATGCCAGTTCATCAACGACTAACTTCCAAGAGACATTAGTAAGGAAGTGGGATTGGACAGGGGATTGGAGGGTGACAAGCCAGGGTGCAATTTCAGCCTGATCCTTAGTGTGCTTCCACAGGGAAATTCCCAAAACTGCACACAGGGGTGTCCTGCCCTGAGTGTGGAGGGCTTTCCTGTTTACTCATAAGTCAGTTACTGGTACTGCGAATTCCTAGACTCTATCAATACTGCCAGCTACAGAGACAGCAGATCTGATGGCTTAAGGAGAGTTTCCTCCACATCACAGATGTCAGTTGTTAGCATCAAAGCACAAAGCAGCTGGAGGAGTGCACAGACACTGGTACCAGGAATTAGGGAATCTGGACAAAGAACAGTGTCTACATCTGTTCGCATTTGTTAAAACACAAACTTAAATTCTAAGCCAGTCCAGACCAATCAATGGCATTAGAAAGAAAACTAGAAATATTTTTGGTAATGCATATGCAGCCTGGCAAAATAAAACCTTGAAGATTTACATACATTCATTTAAAATTTTCCATCTATTTGTGTTTTTCAGTTCCAGAGTCCAGTAGCTTCTGAGAAGATGACAACGTGTAAAAATCTTAGAACCGACATGGCCTGGATTCACTTTTTCCAAAATGGTTGATTGCATAGCAGATCTGCCATTTCTTTTTGCAGAGGTAGATTTTAGTTTATACAATTGATATTCATGAAAAAATCTATTGATGTGTCATGTGTTCTGTTGGGAAGTCTGAGAAATATAAGCATTATTCCATTTCAGCCCTCAATTTGACTTCTTTTTAAAAAAAATATTTATTTTTAATTGGAAGACAATTGCTTTAGTCTTGTGTTAGTTTCTGCCATACATCAACATGAATCAGTCATAGACATAAGTATGTGCACTCCCTCTTGAACCTCCCTTTCACCTCCCACTCCATCCCACTCCTTTAGGTAGTCATGGAGCACTGGGTTTGAGTTCCCTGCATCATACAGCAAATTCCCTCTGGCTATCTGTTTTACATATGGTAATATATGTTTCAATGCTACTTTCTTTATTTGTCCCACTCCTTCCCCTTCAATTTGACTTCTAAACCTTCAAAAGTCTAGGGAAAGAAGCTGCTGTCCTATGCTGTCCTGTGAGCAAACAGGGAGGAAAGAGGGAACAGCAGAGAAACAGTATGGACTTATTCAAGTTGCTTGATGCATTGTATTAAAATTCAGATTTGTGACCACGGGAGCTTGGTCTCCACCATATGCAAAGTCTATTAACCTGCTAATGTGTATCAACTATCATCCATGTAGAACATTGCTTCCCACACTAATGCATAGAGAGTTAGCCTCACACTAACTCACACTAACTGTGGATTCAGCATGTCTCAGAAAGAGAATTTCTATTGCTAGCAAGTTCCCAGGTGCTGCAGATGCTATTGGACCTTGGACCACACTTTAAGTGTATCCTTGACCTAGGCACGTTTGCATACTTCTGTAGGCAGTGGCACATCAAAGTCACTTTTCTAGAGTTAGCACAATGATATATTAGCTTTGTTTTTCCTTCTTTATCCTTTTTAGATATTTTGATGTGACTATTTTAGTGACTCTAGAAAGTAAGCTCATTGTGCCACACATTTAGTATAGAGACGTTAACACATACATACTTTAAAAAATATTTTATTGGAGTATAGTTGATTAACAGTGTTGTGTTGGTTTCTGTTGTACAGCCAAGTGTACACACTCTTTTAGATTCTTTTCCCATATAAGTCATTATAGGTAAGTATAGTTCTGTGTGCTATGCCATACGTCCTTATTACTTATCTATTTTATATATTGTTGCTGTTGTTCAATTGCTCAGTTGTGTCCAACTCTTTGCTATTTCATGGGCTGTAGCCTGCCAGGCTCCTCTGTCCATGGGATTTCTCCGGTAAGAATACTGGAGTGGGTTGCCATTTCCTACTCTAGGGGATCTTCCTGACCCAGGTAGCAAACCCATGTCTCCTGCATTGGTAGGAGGATTCTTTACCACTTAATTCATCACAGAAGCCCATTTTATGTATAGTAGTATATATGTCAATCCCTGGGCTTCCCTGGTGGCTCAGATGGTAAAGAATCCGCCTGAAATGCAGGAGACCTGGGTTCAGTGCCTGGGTTGGGAAGATCCCCTGGAAAAGGGAGCAATTCCCCACTCCAGTATTCTTGCTTGGAGAATTCCATGGACAGAGGAGCCTGGCAGACTACAGCCCATAGGGTCGCAAAGAGTTGGACACAGCTGAGTGACTCTCACTTTCATATGTCAAATCCAATCTCCCAATTTATTCTTCCTCCCTTTTCTCCCCTGGTAACCTTATTTTCTACATCTGCAACTGTGTTTCTGTTTTATAAACAAGTTCAGAATAACAAAGGATCTTGGAAGCAAAACATATATTGTATATTGCCATTACCTTGCTCATCATTTTGGTTCAGTTAAAAAGGTGATGCATCCTTTTTGTTTCTTGGTTTTTAACAACATAGACTGCTTCGAGCCATGTAAAGTAGAGCATCTAGTCTTTGAAATGAATTTCGAAGTGACGTTAGATCTATCTGGAAAAGTCCAGATTTAATACTCAAATTATACTGTTCTATTTGTTATGATCTTTGACTAATGGTTAATTGGCTAGACACTCTAAAGTCTAATAGGAACTATTGCATTTATTTCTCTTCTCATCTCATTCTCATTTCTGATCAACACCATCAAAAAAGGGGGCCCCCTGATATGAGTCAGGGAAAACCTATGCTCCAAAGACATAATGAGGCAACTAGTTACAAGTATATTTTTAGAGTAGGAATCAGGAGATAGCTAATAGAGCCAGACTAGGGAAAAGGGACAATTGTGATGTTCCTCACACTGGACAGACTGTAGATCTCCTTTGCTCCTGGGACCCAGCAAGACACAGTTTAAAAACAATTGCATTGCCTTTTAAATAACAACACTTAAGTGATGACTGAACTGAACTGAACTGAACTGAAAGTGATGACTCTGTGTCAATAGATTTTGAACATAGAAGAAGGAATGTAGGCACTGAAATATAGTGACAATATTCAGTTACAAAATGATTAGCAAGTACATTTATTTTAGGTAACAGATGATATAAAATTTAGGTCATAGATGATACAACATTAAGGAAACAGATTTTATGGGAAATTTCCAGATGTACAATAGTAAATTATAGACCTCCAGAAACTCAGTTTAAAAATCATGTTCTAGTAGTCAGACACGACTGAGCACCTTCACTTTCACTTTTCACTTTCATGCATTGGAGAAGGAAATGGCAACCCACTCCAGTGTTCTTGCCTGGAGAATCCCAGGGATGGGGGAGCCTGGTGGGCTTCTGTCTATGGGGTCACACAGAGTCGGACACGACTGAAGTGACTTAGCAGCAGCAGCAGCAGTGGCTCTTTTGGATTATGTTTTCTCTTTAGATTGAGTCTCTATTTCCCCTCCATGGGACTGATGTGATAAGAAGGCTGGGCTTTCTCTCTTTCAGAGAAACCGTCTTGGTCCTGACTCTCTCTTTCCCAACTTCAAAAGGCCATCTGGGGGTGGAAGCAGATACCATAGACCATCTCATTTCTACACTGTAGGGAAAATATTTCCATTTGCGTTTATCTTTTCATGCCATTTACCTTGAAGGCTACAATAAGACTACAAGCAAAGGGGCAATGTCTAAGCAGAATGCTCTTTTTGTTTTTTAAAGCCACTTATTGAGGCATATTGACAGGTAAAAATTTGTTTATATTTAATGTATACAACTTGATGAGTTTGAGGATAAGCACATACCTGTGAAACCATCACAGAGACATAGCCGTAACATCCTCCAATTTTCTTCCACCTCGCTATTATTTTTATTAATTTTTTGTGTGTATGTGCTATCTGTATGTGTGTATGGCAAGAACACTTAGCATAAGACCTACCCTCTTGGAAAATTTTAAATATGCAATACAGTATTACTAGCTACAGGCACTATGCTGTAAATCTCCAGACTTTTTCTTATATAAAGTTTTATACCTTTTGACCTCATTTCCCCACTGCTCCCTCTTCTCAGCCCCTGGAAACCACCACTCTACTCTGTGCTTCTGTGAGTTTAACTCTTGTAGGTTGCACATATAAGTAAGATCTTACAGTATCTGTCTTACTGTATTGTCTTATTAACATAATGGCCTCTAGGTCTACCCATGTTTTCATAAATGACAAGAATTTCTTCTTTCTTTAAACACTGAATTATAGTCAGGTATATTCATATGTAAATTCATATATAAAATGTGAGACACATATCTCACATTTATCCATTATCATTGATCAGGCAGAAAGGGTCCTCAAATCTCACCCAGCATCGAAATCTGATGACAAAGGTAGGAGAATAGAGAGAGATTTGGGGTTAAGGGTCAATTTTGTATATATAATTAGGGAAGATGATGGTCAAAGGACACAAAACTTTATGGAAGATAAATTTTGGAGATTTAGCATAGTGCCAATAGCTAACACTCATATATATAGGTGTATATATATATGTATTTGTGTGTGTTTGTATGTATAAAAGGCAAGCTAATGAGTTAAAGGGGTTACTGAAAAATCTGGGGTAATGGAATGAACCAAAAAGTCCTGGTGAAATCCATCAAGGCCAATCACATGGATTTATTTGTAAGTTCTAATAGAGTTTTGTCAAGAGAACGCATTGGTCATAGCAAACACCCTCTTCCAACAACACAAGAGAAGACTCTACACATGGACATCACCAGATGGTCAATACCAAAATCAGATTGATTATATTCTTTGCAGCCAAAGATGGAGAAGCTGTATACAGTTAGCAAAAACAAGACCAGGAGCTGACTGTGGCTCAGATCATGAACTCCTTATTGCCAAATTCAGACTTAAATTGAAGAAAGTAGGGAAAACCACTAGACCATTCAGGTATGACCTAAATCAAATCCCTTATGATTATACAGTGGAAGTGAGAAATAGATTTAAGGGACTAGATCTGATAGAGTGCCTGATGAACTCTGGATGGAGGTTCGTGACATTGTACAGGAGACAGGGACCAAGACCATCCCCATGGAAAAGAAATGCAAAAAAGCAGAATGGCTGTCTGAAGAGGCCTCATGAATAGCTGTGAAACGAAGAGAAGCGGAAAGCAAAGGAGAAAAGGAAAGATATAAGCATCTGAATGCAGAGTTCCAAAGAATAGCAAGGAGAGATAAGAAAGCCTTCCTCAGTGATCAATGCAAAGAAATAGAGGAAAACAACAGAATAGGAAAGACAAGAGATCTCTTCAAGAAAATTAGAGATTCCAAGGGAACATTTCATGCAAAGATGGGCTCGATAAAGGACAGAAATGGTATGGACCTAACAGAAGCAGAAGATATTAAGAAGAGGTGGAAAGAATACACAGAAGAACTGTACAAAAAAGATCTTCATGACCAAGATAGTCACGATAATGTGGTCACTGACCTAGAGCCAGACATCTTGGAATGTGAAGTCAAGTGGGCCTTAGAAAGCATCACTACGAACAAAGCTAGTGCAGGTGATGGAATTCCAGTTGAGCTCTTTCAAATCTTGAAAGATGATGCTATGAAAGTGTTGCACTCAATATGCCAGCAAATTTGGAAAACTCAGCAGTGGCCACAGGACTGGAAAAGGTCAGTCTTCATTCCAATCCCAAAGAAAGGCAATGCCAAAGAATGCTCAAACTACCACACAATTGCACTCATCTCACACGTTAGTAAAGTCATGCTCAAAATTCTCCAAGCCAGCCTTCAGCAATATGTGAACCGTGAACTCCCAGATGTTCAAGCAGGTTTTAGAAAAGGCAGAGGCACCAGAGATCAAGTTGCCAACATCCGCTGGATCATGGAGAAAGCAAGAGAGTTCCAGAAAAACATCTATTTCTGCTTCATTGACTATGCCAAAGCCTTTGACTGTGTGGATCACAATAAACTGTGGAACATTCTGAAAGAGATGGGAATACCAGACCACCTGACCTGCCTCTTGAGAAACCTGTATGCAGGTCAGGAAGCAACAGTTAGAACTGGACATGGAACAACAGACTGGTTCCAAATAGGAAAAGGAGTACGTCAAGGCTGTATATTGTCACCCTGCTTATTTAACTTCTATGCAGAGTACATCATGAAGAACACTGGGCTGGAAGAAGCACAAGCTGGAATCAAGATTGCCGGGAGAAATATCAATAACCTCAGATATGCAGATGACACTACCCTTATGGCAGAAAGTGAAGAGGAACTCAAAAGCCTCTTGATGAAAGTGAAAGAGGAGAGTGAAAAGGTTGGCTTGAAGCTCCACATTCAGAAAACAAAGATCATGGCATCTGGTCCCATCACTTCATGGGAAATAGATGGAAAAACAGTGGAAACAGTGTCAGACTTTGTTTTTTTGGGCTCCAAAATCACTGCAGATGCTGATTGCAGCCAGGAAATTAGAAGACACTTACTTACTCATTGGAAGGAAAGTTATGACCAACCTTGGATAGTATATTAAAAAGCAGAGATATTACTTTGCCAACAAAGGTCCGTCTAGTCAAGGCTATGGTTTTTCCTGTGGTCATGTATGGATGTGAGAGTTGGACTGTGAAGAAAGCTGATCGCCGAAGAATTGGTACTTTTGAACTGTGGTGCTGGAGAAGACTCTTGAGAGTCCCTTGTACTGCAAGGAGATCCAACCAGTCCATTCTAAAGATCAATCCTGGGTGTTCATTGGAAGGACTGATGCTAAAGCTGAAACTGCAATACTTTGGCCACCTCATGCGACGAGTTGACTCACTGGAAAAGACTCTGATGCTGGGAAAGGTTGGGGGCGGGAGGAGAAGGGGACGACAGAGAATGAGATGCCTGGATGGCATCACCGACTCGATGGAGATGAGTTTGAGTGTACTCCGGGAGTTGGTGATGGACAGGGAGGCCTGGCGTGCTGTGATTCATGGGGTCACGAAGAGTCGGACATGACTGAGCGACTGAACTGAACTGAACTGTGGTTCTCTGCCACAGAGGCATGGCATCTCCCTCCATTGTAAGAATAGATGCTCTCATTACTGAAACATTATGGAAGCATTTTCCATTTTTCTTTTATTTAAAATTCAAACTTCTAACATAGCTTGGTTTGCTGACAGATCAGCCAGGTATCCAAGTTTTTCGTTTTATATGAGCTGAGTTTTTATTCAGTGTGGATTGAATGAGGAGTCAGTGAGCAGTCTTGCGGGGACACTCTTAAGACAAGGAAATTTGGTCAGGATTATCATTTAAGACAAGAGAGTTTTTGAAGCTCTGGATGTTGTTTCAACTTGAAACTACAATTATGAAAATATATAATTGCAAAGTCATAACATCAGTCCCAGACCTCAAAGAACATTCAAGGGATGCTTGAATATTTTCTATAAGGTAAACCCATCATTATAACATAATACCTAAAAATCTGAGCTCATGGGAGATTTCCTTATGTAGTTATTATAGTTTTATGTTTTTTTTCAGAGTGTTTTTCCTTCTTATCTGGATTATTTATAATTGCCTTTTAGAGTAACATTCTACTCCAAAGTATTAAGCAGCTTCTACTTAAATTTTAGAGCCTCATACCATGGAATCATGGCTTGAATATTTTCAGTCCTGTTTTCCCTAATACAGATGATCTCAATAGCCTTTTCCTGGCATTCAAAAAGTGATAAGGTCACTTTCTGCCTACCTCTTATTTCTAAACGCAGGTCAAGATTAGGTTTATAGTATTTGTTCCCCTTCACTTATTTTACCATCTTTCCACCCCCATCTACTCTGGCAACCACTAGTTTGTTCTCTCTATCCATGAGCCTGCTTCTGTTTTGTTATATTTGTTTATTTGTTTTAGATTCCAGATATAATTGAAGAAAATCAGTGTTTGTCTTTTTCTGTCTGCCTTTTATCATCTAGGTCCAACCATGTTGTTGCAAATTGCAAGACTTCATGTTTTTTATAGCTGAATAATATTCCGGTGTGTATGTTTATTTACCACATCTTCTTTATTCATGTATCTGTAGATGGATACTTAGGTTGCTTTCACACTTTGGCTATTGTAAATAATGCTGCTATGAACATTAGGGTGCATGTATCTTTGAAACTCTGGAGATTCTAGACAGGCAACAATCAATGAAGTAACTTTAGAATGTAATAAATGATATGGCAATAAATAAATTTATTTATTTTGTAAATAAAATAATCCCAATTTAAGCAATAACTTCTTTATCTTTCACAGGAGGAGGCAAAGCCACCAGAAATTCTTCAGGAATTTTACAACAGAGATTTGAGATGCAGAGTCAATGATTCGTTTTTGCCAAAATGATTTCGTGTTTGCAGAAAACATACGCCTATTTCAATTCATGCACTTTGTATAGAGGGTAGAATTATATATCATCTAGATCCAGGTAAAAACTAAGTTTGAATCACATCTGTGAAGATGTAGCAAACAATTTTATGGTTACTGGGGGGAAAGTAGGAAAGGAATAAATTGGGAGATTGGATTGAGATATATGAACTACTTTATATAAAGTAGGTAGCTAGTAAGTACCTACTGTATAGCACAGGGAACTCTACTCAACACTCTGTAATGACATGTACAGAGAAAGAATCTGAAAATGAATGGATATATGTATATGTATGACTGATTCACTTTGTTGTTCATACCTGTGCACAGAACTGGCAGTTACAATTCTTCCACAAGCTGTTGGAAAGTAGGTGAGTGCTTTCAGAAGGGTTATGAATGAAAATGCAGAATGTTGCTCTAAGCTTTGTAAAATGCTGTGGATCCAACTGGAACTTTTTGCACTAAAATAATAACTTGAGAAGTGAATTTACCTCCTTTCTTAGGCAATTTAGACAGAGCTTAATTCACTTTGCCGATCCTAGAATTGCATAATTTATTACTGTTTTAAGAATTAAGTGATTATTTATTTATTTACTTATTCCATTCTGTAAGGCTGGTAGGATCTTAGGGCCCTGACCAAGGATTGAACCCGTGCCCCCTGCAGTGTAAAGGCAGATTCTCAATCACTGGACCACTAGGGAACTCCCAAGAATTAGCGACTTTTAAATTAGTGTGCTAATTTATTTATCTTCCAGAGTTTGAGAAAAAGAGCAATAGGACCCCAAGCCCCAGTGATCCTCGGACTTACCTGACTTGTCTGCTTGTGGCTGCTTTAATGTAGTCTACAAGAATAGCACAAGCTCGCCTTCAACTCAGTAGCAGTCAGAGAATGAAATTGCTGTCCCAGGAAATGAACTGAGATGGCAATTGAATAACATCCCCTCAACATTCTCCAAAAACTGTGCCCAGAATTCACTTTGAGAAATAGAAAGAGAAATCAGGCCCAGCCTCACACACTGCTGATTTGGGTTCTAACATGATGAGATGAATGAGGATAAAGGGGCTGCTGACACATCTCTCAGTCATGGCCATTGACTTGTCATACATCTGTCGAAGTCACAATCAACCCAGGGGCTTCATATCTTTGAGGTAATAGAGAACTTCTCTTTCAGGTGGACTTAAATGAATGAAGGCTTGTCAGTGGGGTTTTAAACACACACAACTCCAGTTTAAACCTTCTTGCTGGAAGACAGATAGATCTCCAGCATCATAAGTCCAGGAAGGAGTATTCATTGGTTATAAGAGCTGATGAGATAGAAAGAATGATAAAAGATCTCCAGGGGACATCAACGAATTGGCCTGCTCTTTGAAACTCTCTCCCTCAGCGTGATCAGGGGACTCAAGCCCTGACTTTTTCATCCTTCCCTCCTCTGCCACTACAGCACTTGCCAGCTATTTAGAGAAGCCCACCTCCTAATTCCTGGGTTTTGAATAGCTGTGCTAATAATTTCTACACTGTTTTGTTTATTTCCCCCAGTTGGTGTGAAAATTTCTAACTCCACACAAGCAAAATGACAAATGAAATAGTTGTTGGAAGGAAATTACTTATATTAGAAATGCAATGGTATTAACTCGTATATGTGGAATCTGAAAAAACTGATATGCTGCTGTTTTTCAGTTGCTAAATTGTGTCCGACTCTGCAACCCCATGAACTGCAGTACTCCAGGCTTCCTTGCCCTTCACAATCTCCTGGAGCCTGCTCAAACTCATGTCCATTGACTCAGTGATATCTAACCATCTCATCCTCTGCCGCTCCCTTCTCCTCTTGTCCTCAATCTTTCCCAGCACAAAGCAGAAATAGAGACACAGAAATAGAGAACAAATGTATGGATACCAAGCAGGGAAGGAGGGGTGGGATGAATTGGGAGATTGGGATTGACATATATACATTATTGACTCCATGTATAAAATAGATAACTAGTGAGAAACTCCTGTATAGCACAGGGAACACCACAGTGCTCTGTGGCCACCTAAATGAAGAAGGAAGGGGCTTCTCAGGTGGCTCAATGGTAAAGAATCTGCCTGCAGTGCAGGAGATGCAGGAGACGTGGGTCTGATGCCTGGGCTGGGAAGATCCCTTGGAGTAGGAAATGGCAACCTACTCCAGTATTCTTGTCTGAAAAATCCCATGGACAGAGGAGCCTGGCAGGCTACAGCCCGTGGGGTGGCAAAGAGTCAGACATGACTGAGCAACCGAACAGACACACACACGGAAATGGGAAGGAAATCCAAAAAAGAGGGGATATATTCCCCCCTTAGAATCCATACATTTGTTCTCTATTTCTGCTCTGTAAATAAGATCTCTATACCAATTTTTTTTAGATTCCACATATATGTGTTAATACCATTGCGTTTATAATATAAGTCATTTCCTCCCAACAACTATTCCATTTGTCATTTTGCTTGTGTGGGAAATATGTACACATATAGTTGATTCACTTTGCTGTACACTAGAAACTAACACCATATTGTAAAGCAACTATACTCCAATAAAAATTTTAAAAATGAATTAAAAATAAAGATAATAAATATTTTTTTTAAAAAAGAAATGCAATGAACTATGTGGAGATCCTTCTTTAGGTTTTACCAATTACCTGGTCTGGTCAGGCTGGGCAGCAGAAGCTGGGACCAGTAGCAGGGAGAAGACACTGCATGCAGAGATTGAAATATCACAGTACCTGCAGGAATTGTTTAATTCACGACTTTATGAAAAAGAAACTGTAACTTAGTTGATTGGAATACACTGTGGAATTAGGATTATTATGTCTTATAACGAGGAGGCCCAGAATATATAAGCATCAGGTAAAACATATTCTCCTCATGAAGAAAAATCCTGACACACCTGCGAAACAAGGGAGATTTAACTTCTCCACTTCCCACAGAAAATGATGACAGAATAATGTCTGGTGTACATGAATATAAGTGGTGAAGCCCAAGAGAGAATTCAAAAGGTAGTCAATTTTTACAAGGAAGGAAGTTGAAATGTCATGTCAGATGAGCACCAAAAAGTGACAGGTGGGCATTAAAAATATCTCCTGGGCAATTGATCCCATTTTTAGGTCACTTATGAAGCCCAGAGTTAGTTCTGTTCAGAGTTTGACTGTCCCACTCACTCTGAAGGCCTCCGGTATCTCCACACCACCAAGCAGCCTAGTGATAGTCCCTTGAGAGCCAGGAAGCCACCCAGACACTCTGTCATGCCAGCTTGCATGCCTAAGGTCCTGGATTCACTGCTCCATGCTGATCCTTTGTCTGAGGACTTCCCTCTGTGCAGCCCAGCTGGGACCTCACTGCCCTTTCCAGCTGCCCGAGTGAACTGATCTTTTGGTGTATCACTGCCCTGTGTGCCAATATGAGTCTCAGTGCTGTTGTGCTGACTGTAATTTTTGTCTGTACATCCTTGTCAAGGAGACAGTTTCCATGGGACTCTCCTTCTCTTGTAAGGAACTAGAAACAGGGGAATGATGAGTGTGTGAGACTGTGATGAGTTTTGGAGGACTACCAAGGCCTGGTGTCTTTCACAAGGTATTACATGGTATTTGGAGAAGGAAATGGCAACCCATTCCAGTATTCTTGCCTGGAGAATCCCATGGACAGAGGAGCCTGGCATGCCATGGTCCATGGGGTTGCAGAGAGTTGGACATGACTGAAGCGACTAAGCACTCATTATGTGCTTATATATTTTCTGCCCACGAAACATGGGAAGGAAGGCCAGGAACTTCTGACCCACCACTGCTTGTCTCTGAGCATCCTCATGTGTTGGACATAGTCATCTTGGAGGGTCTGTGACAGACAGGCAGGACCTCTACTTGTTCCTCTCTGTGTTCCACATGGCCGTGTGACCTTTGTCAGCTGTGGAGGTGGACTCTGCTGAGCTGCAGGAGCAGAATTGACATCAAAGACTTGAGTGCAAGTAGCTTACCTGGGAGGTGACCCCAGGAAACATCAGGCTTAATCCGGCTGGGGAACTCTGGAAACTGATGCAGATAATGTGATTCAGAGTTATCCCACCCGAGGGAGAGAGTTAGGGCATTTCTACATCAGCTCCTTTCAGTCATTGGTGGAGTGCTGCTGGGTGAGAGGGGTTAATTAACCTCTGGCTTTCCAACCTACTTGCTCTGGGGTTCCGCGGTGACCTCATCTGGCTTATGGCAGAAACCCTGTCAGAGGTTTATACAGACCTGCCAATGGACTTCCCTGGTGGCTCATAAGGTAAAGCGTTTGCCTACAATGCAGGAGACCTGTGTTCAATGCCTGGGTCAGGAAGATCTCCTGGAGAAGGAAATGGCAACCCACTCCAGTATTCTTGCCTGAAAAATCCCATGGACAGAAGAGCCTGGTAGGCTACAGTCCATGTAGTCACAAAGAGTCAGACATGACTGAGTGACTTCACTTTTCTTTTTCCAATCTACTTCCGGGGAGGGCAACATGGACTCCAGCAGCTTAGGCACCGACAGGCAGACACTGGCAGTTGGAATCAGACTGGTGTGTGCTTATGAGCTATGGGGAGGAATACAGATGGGGTCCTGACATGTCTGTAAGTCCTCTGAGTTCCCTTCCCACCCATCTTCATCCATTGTAGTCTCTAGGGAGCCTCACTTCCATAACTGGGAAACACTGGACTTGCTTCAGGAACATCAGACCTTATGAAAGGGAAAGATAGACCTGCTGCTGCCTTAGATGTACTTATCCCTGTGCGGGGTTTGCTATGCTGCTTATGGAACCCAGGCCTGGTCAGCTCAATAGAGGTTGTTATTATAGGCCAAGTGTTTCTGTTACACTTTAATGGGGGGAGTCTCTTCCCGATAACCAAACCCATATTCCTGAAACTCAAAATCTGCCACTACTTCCTCCCCATCATACCAACCCAGATTTGAGAACTTCCTTGATGTTTCTGGCAACTTCCTTGATGTTTCTGGCAACCTCTGAGACCAGCACCCTCCTTCCTACCCCGGACTTCCCTGGTAGCTCAGCTGGTAAACAATCCATCTGCAATGTCAAGAGACCCTGGTTCAATTCCTGGGTCAGGAAGATCTGCTGGAGAAGGCACAGGCTACCCACTCCAGTATTCTTTAGCTTCCCTTGTGGCTCAGCTGGTAAAGAATCTACCTGCAATGTGGGAGACTTGGGTTCGATCCCTGGGTTGGGAAGATCCCCTGGAGAAGGGAAAGGCTACCTACTCCAGTATTCTGGCCTGGAGAATTCCATGGACTGTATAGTCCATGGGGTCACAAAGAGCTGGACATGACTGAGTGACTTTCTATATATCTACTGATGTTTCTGGCAACCTCTGAGAACAGCACTCCCCTTCCCACCCCGGGGATTCTCTGTTGTCAGCCTACAAGTGATTCATGTGAGTCTGAGCTTTCCTCAGCAGTCTTGAAATGAGAAGCTCACGCACACTGGTAGAGTTATCAGGCAAGGAGGTGAGTCTGTACTTGCAAGAGGTTGGACTGAGGCGCCTAGTTTCCAGTCTGCAGCTCCCAACAGGTCTCCTTGGGTGCTGAGCAAGAGAGTCCTTTGGTGAGACTGTTGCACAAAGATGACACCCAAAGTCTTAATATGAGGGTGCATTTCCAGTCTGCAGGAAATAAGGAGAGCCATACCCTTTTTATTTCAGCCTCTGTAGCCTCAAGTCAGAAAGTTGTTGTTGTTTTTAATTAACCCATCAATCAGCCAAGTAACAAATGGTCATCAGGAAACCACTGCTGGCCAAGCAAAGTAGCTGATGCTGAAGGAAACACACAGATGTTGGAAAGAGTTCTTGCCTTTGGCAACTTTACAGTCTAGATGAAGAGACTACATTGATAATATGTGACTCTAGGTACCATGACTTGATTTTTAGAAGAAACATACCAGAATTTTTACATGGCTAATTCTCCTTCACGTGTTCCTGTATTAAAATATTATGATTTCCAATTATGTCATGCTTATTATTATAATTAAGCAGCTTTGCACAGAAACATGTTTGTGGTAACTACGTGGGCATGGCAGGGATGCGAAAATGACATGGTTTTTCTCAGCTAAAACATAACCTGAGGTTCTTCTCCTTGATCACTAGGCAGTGATATAACTTTATTAGTGTACGTGCACAAGGCTTGGAGATGCCATTAAGAGAAAGTGCTAAGTGCCCAACCAGCAGCAGGGCACGGAGGCACATCTCTCTCACCATTGTTGGATGCTAAAATTTGAGCTTGTATAGAACAACTGATTTTTTAAAATTAATTTTTATTGGAGTATAGTTCTTTACAATGTTGTTACTTGCATTTATTCCCCCCTTTTTGGATTTCCTTCCTGTTTAGGTCACCACAGAGCACTGAATAGAGTTTCCTGATCTATACAGTAGATTCTCATTGGTTATCTATTTTACACATACTATTAATAGTGTGTATATGTCAATCCCGATCTCCCAATTCATCTCAGACCCTTGTTATCCCCACACCCCTTGGCGTCTGTATGTTTGCTGTCTACTTCTGTGTCTCTATTTGTTTTGCAAATAAGATCATATATACCATTTTTCTAGATTCCACATATATGCGATAATATAAAATATTTAGAACCAGAGATTTTTTAACTTCAGAAAGCCTAATTGAGGATGATTTTCTCTTTACACAGTGGGGGGGCTGATTTCTAGAGATATAAAGTACTAAGTACCTACGGTGAGCCAAGGAATTTTTATGCATTTTAGCCTCACACAACACAACCCTATTAGATCAATTTTGCTTTCCTTCATTTGCCCTATAAGGAAACTATGGCTCAGAGAGCTGAGATACCCTGGTCTCCATCACATATGTGGAAGTCAAGGCACGAGTGAATCAGGTCCATGGGACTCCGTAATCAGAATCATAGACCTGTTGCCTCCGCGCAGTGAAAAGTCTCTCTAAGCAAGGGAGGCAATTAATAGGAGCTTGTTTCTTCATTGACGTATAAAAGAGAGCTATGCCGAAAGCCCTGCTGGATTTCATTTCCAGAAAACCCAAGGTGGACGCCTGCCAGGGCCTGCCACAAGTTGTCTGGCACTGCCCAGATGTGGAGAGTCAAGCGACTTTATCTTTGAGAGGAACAACCAAATCTGTGCTACCAATGTGGATTCAGAAACCCAAATCTAATTCTTGGTGTGAGATACAGAGCAAAGGAGAGGGCAAGAAATGTTCCAATAAAAGAACCGGTGCCGTGTGAATTTCATTTCTTAGAAAGAATCTTAAGAAGTTCATTCTTTTGTCTGCATTGTCATCAACTCTCTGCCTGCTGTGCTGGCTTTCTTTCTACTACCCCTTCCCCTCAATATGCATCGAAACTTCTTTCTCCTCTTTTGTTCAGTTTAGCAGGAAAGATCTTTGGAGCAGAAGGAATGGGCGCCTTTAGCAAGCTCAGATATCAAATAATTTTTCACCTCCCTGTAATTGAAATCACAGGATCGGGATTTGCTTCCCTCTGGCCGGCTCTTCTCTTGTTCTCTGGGATCACAGATGGAGTGGGGTGAGGGTGCTATTGACTCCCTACGGCTTGTCATCTGACAGACGGACACATCAGCCAGGAAGGGGTCTGACTCTTAGATGAATTCTTTTATCCTCAAAGGGGCTTCCTGCAAAGGAAACCATTAGTGTTTTGCTATCGGGTTTCTACTCCCCATGGTGTCTAAGAAACCATTCATTTAATTTTGTGACATTTTGAGTGGATTTGGAGAGCTAAGCCCATTTGAAAAGGCCTGTTCCTGTCTAGGAGGACAGAGGAAATGCAAATAAAATCCAAATGGTCAAACCCTCAGCAATCTGAGTGTGGACCTGCCTGCCTCTCTCTTCAGCCTGAGTTACATGTCATGGGTTATGTTCCAAATAGTTGGTGATGCAGTGGTACCCAGCCTCTTCCTTGGCCATGGCCAGGAACTGACCCCAGACTATGAGAAAACTGGCCTGAAGTTTGATGGCAGAGAGTTTAAGAAATCTTCTTTCTTCAAGAAAATGACACTACACATGATCCTTCCTGACCCTCATCTGGTGGATGAAGGTGAGGATGGGTATTAAGATGAAGAATATGTGCTCTGTCACCTGCTGGCTGTGTCACCTGGGTAAGGTCACAGTAATGCTTTTAAAAGATGCTGCAGTTACCTGCCTGGTTGTCATTTTGAGATCAGAGATGAGATCGTTTATGTAAAATATTGGATGTAGTACTGGTACGCAGTAAAATTGCAGTAAATGCCAGATGTCACTAATACTGTTTTCCATATTGCTTGTACTTTCATGGTAGCTATCCATGGTGACTTGTTACATGCCCTGTTGGTTACTAGACCAGAACTGTCTAATAAAAATGTAATGCAAACCACATATGTAACTTCAAGTTCTCTAGTAGCCACATTTATAAAAGTAAAAGGAAATGGTAACAATTTTTGTCATATATTTAAACTATTCAAATAAAAGACTATTATCATTTCAACATGAAATCAGTATAAAAATTATTGAGATGTTTTACATATTTTCCATCCTAAGTCTTCGGAATCCATGTGTACTTACGTGCACAGATCATCTCAGTTCAGATGAGCCCCGTTTCAAGTCCTAGAGAATAGAGCTAGTGGTTCCACTATAAGATGGAGCAGGCATAGGTTCTATAATCTATAATATTGATTCATGGGGTTGCAAAGAGTCGGACACGACTGAGCGACTGAACTGACTGACTGAACTGAAGCATACCTTGGCATTTGGAAAAAATGTGTAAAACCAACAAAGGGAATTCTTTAGTGATTTCATGTTTTTTTTTTTTTAATTCAAATTTTTGTTTCTTTCTGAGTCAATGTTGATTATTTGTATTTTTCTAGAAATTAGTTTATTCCACTACAGTTTTAAAATTCAATACTAATTGTTTAACCTATCATCTTTTGATCTTAAACAAATCTGTGCTTTATAACCTACACTGTTATATTCTACAATGCTATTGGGAGAAGGCAATGGCAACCCACTGCAGTACTCTTGCCTGGAAAATCCCATGGGCAGAGGAGCCTGTTAAGCTGCAGTCCATGGGGTCTCTAAGAGTCGTACACGACTGAGCGACTTCACTTTCACTTTTCCCTGTCATGCATGGGAGAAGGAAATAGCAACCCACTCCAGTGTTCTTTCCTGGAGAAGCCCAGGGACGGGGGAGCCTGGTGGGCTGCCGTCTATGGGGTCGCACAGAGTCAGACATGACTGAAGCGACTTAGCAGCAGCAGCAGCATATCCTACCTTGCAGTCCTGATTTCATACAATAAAGAGATGTTGTGCCTGTCTAACACTGAAAGGCACACAGTTCCTCAAGAGAATATGCGCAAGTCTTTTTAAGACTTTTTACACAAATCTTAGTGAATTTCTGTCTAACACAGACTAGTAAGTGTCCCTTGTGTTTAGAGACAGGAGGCTATAGCAGGTCTGGAAGCAGAGTTGAAACAGAAGCCACATGACCATGGGCTGAGGTGGTAAAGGGAGCCGAAGATGCAGAAACAGAGGGTATTCTGAAAAGAGGTTCAAATAAGAAATACTATATGGGCAGCTGGGGCTGAGGGAGAGGTGGTGCTCAAGATTGAGAAATGACCAGCTATGTGGTAGTCAGGCTGACATGCCCTCCTGATCCTTGTCCACCCATTTCTATCCTCTCAGAGTGAAACCTCCCCACCTCTGGACCCAGGATACAAGCTCACATGGCAGTTTGTGCTTCTCTTTTGTAGTTCTAGTATTTGTAATAATATACTCATTCTGTAAGCATCATATATCATCTGTCTCCTTCACTAGACCCTAAGCTCCATGAAGGGGGGTGGGGTCATGTCTGCCTTGTTTTCCAGTAAATTTTCTTATACCTTTCATAGTGGTTGGCACCTAGGAGGCTCCCAGTAAATATTTTTAGGTGAAAAATAATGCAAAAATGCACTTTATTTTTGATTTTGTGTTAGGAGATAACTGTAGTGGGTGAAGAAATTAACATCAGCTACAAAGAGGTTGAAGCTGTCAGAGAGTATAATTATAACAAGATTTTTCATAAAATGGGATGAAATGGGACCAACAAGGACTACAAAAGGGTAATTATGGAGAAGGAGGAAAAAAGAGACACTCATCTTTTGGCGAGGATTAAAAGATTGCTGTAAGGGTTCGTAAGTGAGAAATTAGAACTTTAGACCAACTGTCTCCTGATAATGTTGCCTTGATGAAATGGGAGGAGGGGTGGTTGAGGGGAGTAATGAGGTTAGTTGCTGAAGAGAAGCGGAAAGGGAAAAAATGGAGAAGGACAAGTGGAAGGTCAGTGATGGACCTGGGAATTCAGCAGAAGATGGAAAGCATGGGTGAGGCTGTCTCAAGCCCCTCAGCAGCTCAGTTGGAAGGGAAGGTGGATTATGAAAAGCTCCTTGGGGGAGATCAGATAGTCAGGTATATATAGTGAAAGATTCGGGGAGCAAGCACACCTAGGAGTTGGTGAGAGGATTTAGAGGATGAACCCTGGATATAGACTGAACAGGTGAGAAATTATGCCAAGAGGCTGTGATTATGGGAAGCATCAAGGAACAGAAGGATGTGGATCAGAGATGTGAAGATTGGAGTTTAAACTTTCAGAGGTGGAGTTGTTCCCAGTGATGGCTAGGTTCCTGGAGCGAGAGGGAAGTAGGTAGCTGATGGCAGTAGAAGTGAGAAGGAGCCTTGGGTGGGTGTTGTCCTGACCACTGGTACCCTTGGCATGACTTTACACCAGAAGTACTAGAGAGAAAGATTCAGTTTTCATGTCTTGATGACCATGTCAATAGGGAAGGGGTTTTTAGGTAACAGAAATAAGGAAGGTGGAGCTGGAAGGTCATCTGTGAACCAGACTTTTGTCCTTTGTCCCTCTTGCTGTCTATCAGTTTCGCATCAGTGACCCCGGACCACAAACCTTGTGTGTAGGGACTGGGTAGTTTCATGAAGATCTGCAGTGAAACTGCAAATGCCTTTTACTTACTTGCTCACGGATGGGAAAGTAAAAGAACTTTGCAAGCTTAGCAAACTTACCTGAGGATGATAAAAATCTTAAGGGAAAAACTATTTGGGATGTAGGTCAAATATCTTCAGATTAATCAGATAGTCCCCAGAGGCCTGGACAGCCTGTCAGTAAATGACTGAGACATGAAAGATCCCATAGTAGCTTTGAGAAGAGGTGGGGTGACTGACAGACACAATCTGCTTTCTCTGAAGGGTCTGGTTTTTGGGGCTGCATGCTCATCTCTCCAGGGAATGTTTGATTCCACTGATGAATACAAGAGAAAGGAGTGATCCACGGAAGCCTGGCACATGGTCTGCAAATGTCATTACTTGGAAAGTCAGTTGGCACTCTGGCCCTAGTTTCCTCAACTGGGAAAGGAAGCTGGTGGTCAAGATGGAAGTTTTCAAACAGCGTTCCAGTTAGAAAACCTGGGGCATGTCTCAGCACACCTCATGGCTCTTGTTCTCACCTCCTTGGCTTTCACATTCTTGATTTCATGGTCCCAGCTTTAATATCTATCTTTGGCAACTCATTTGAGCCCCTGCTTGGGCTTTTTGGCTGTTGTTTCACCACTCAGCTCTTATCTATACTCATATTCATAATGTGAAGACACCCATCAGCCTCCAGAAATTGGATCCCTTCTCTTTTTCCAAAGGAACCTTAGACACCTCACCACCAGAACACCTCTGAGTCTGTGGAGTGGTACTCAGCTGAGAACTGGGCAGTACCCCTTCCACACCCAGTCCTTACCTTCCTGCTAGATGACTGTTTCCAGGACCACACCAGGTTACATTCATGTGTTCATGAGGGTAGGTGAGCTCAGCATCTTCCTATTCCATCATCTTGACTTCCACTCGCCTCCCCTGGCCCCAAATCCGTGGTTGTAAAGGACAGCTCCCTCACCTTTGTCAGAACCAGTCATCCTCCCCGTGGGAGATTCTAGGTCTTGCCATTGATCCTTTCCTTCTCTGTTTGACTTTGAAGCATTCACTATTTACTAGCATCTCTCATGTGAGACAAAGAGAGAAAATAAGTGCCACAGGTTCACAAACTTGCAACTAGAAGATGATTAAGTTCTGGAGATCTAATGCATGGCATAGTGATTATAGTCAGCAAAACTGTATCACATACTTTAAAACTGCTAAGAGACTAGATCTTAAATGGTCTCACTAAAAAAACAAAATGATACTTATGTGACCTGATAGTTGTTGTTCAGTGGCTAAATTGTATCTGACTTTGCGACACATGGACACATGGACACACCAGCCTCCTCTGTCCTCCACTATCTTCCCAAGTTTGCTCTAATTCATGTCCATTGAGTCGGTGATACTACAGAGGTTTTAGTTAATGCTATGGTGATAATCATGTTGAAATATATAAATGTATCAAATAAACACACTGTATACCTAACACTTATACAATCTTATATGTCAATCATCTCAATAAAAAATAAAAGTAATAAGATAGAAAAAAATTATATTGGACAGGAATAGCTGGACTTGTGGTTGTTTGTGTCTAACTTTTCCCCATCTTGACTGCACATTTTTCTGGCACATCCAGAATGATGCTTGTTTGGTCCAATACATTCACCATATTTGCACTGTGGCTGGCACACAGTTGTGAAAAGAGGATGTCATGCATTTTTTTCTAGGCAAGGAAAAGAAAAAGGAATGCAATAGATTCCCTTGTCTTTTTGTTAGTAAGCCAACATGTAGTTTGGCAGTTTGAAAACAAGGCTTCAACGTTTGGTTCAGACTGTCCATTTTGATACTTTTATTCTCTATATGATTCTCATTCTTTTTTCATCTAGTTGAAGTCAGTCTTGCTGTAAGAACTAAATATATATGTATATACTGATACATATATCATATAGCATATATAATTAATATTAAATATCATTTAAATTTATTGTAATAGTTATAAACATAAATAAATATTTGTGCTTATAAATATAAATATTTATCCATGCATGCTAAGTCACTTCAGTGTGTCCCACTGTTTTCTACCCCATGGATTGTAGCCCCCCAGGCTCCCCTGTCCATGGGATTCTCCAGGCAAGAATACTGGAGTGGGTTGCCATTTCCTTCTCCAAGGAATTTTCTTGACCCAGAGATCAAACCCAAGACCAGTGCAGTGCAGACAGATTCTTTACCATCTGAGCCACCAGGGAAGCCCTCTGGGAAGCCCTAAATATTTGTAAATAAATATTTATGTCTGTAAATGTAAATCAATGCTTATATTTATAGATAAATATATTTTCATAATATTTACAATATTATAATAAATATATATAGTGTAACATTTATTTATATACATAAAATAAAATATATTGTATTTCATATTTATATAGACTATTTATAAATATAAAATATTTATATTGAAAATATAAGATAAAATATTTTTAATAGTTAAGGTAATAGAGCTTATGAATCCTTACTCAGGACGAAGAGGATCTGAACTTTTCAGGCAGATGACTGAGTTCTGACACATCAGCACTGTTCTAGTTGCTTCACTATGTTACCTTATTTAATCTTTTCAACAATCCCATGAAGAAGTAGTAGTCACTCCTTTTAAGATAAGATAACTGAGTTTTGGATTTGAAATAACTTAACAAAGTCTACAAAGCCAGTGGGAGATAGATCTAGCATTTGAATCTGGTCAATTTGCAAAGCTTCTAGTCATTCCACAGCACTATTCACGGGGAGACCACCAGTTACCTGCTGTCCCCCAGGAGGGTGACTCACACTCAGACACTCTCCAGGCAGAATGACATTTGCACTCTGTCATTCTGAAGAAGTCCCTGAGATGGTGATTTTCCCTTGGAACTTTCCAAGGATACCCAAGAATATTCTAATATGGGGAAGCATAGTCAATGCCACACTCTACTGTGGCTTTGAGGACTGAAACATCATTTTCCTGTTGCTCCTCCAGAAGAAATTTTAGGTTGAATGATGTGAATGGATGACTCACATGTTACATTAGTTCAGATCCCCAGAAGAGGCGGCTATAGTTGCATAATATGCATCCTACCATCTTGTTCCCATCCTTTAACTTGCGTTGAGTTCTTTCCATGCAGTAGTGTCTGAGGAGAGCAGCTGTGATGGTTCAAGGAAATGTATGCTTTGCCAGTAAGTCAATGCAGGGGAGTAGTTGGGAGATGGTCCGAAAGGGTTAGGGCAGGCAGAAGATTCTAACATTCTTTTTGGCAGATTGATTCAAGTTTCTTGCCATTTGATGAGCAACAGGCTAACTGTCTCCAGGCTGAAGTCTAGCCTTCTGTATAGAAGTAGCTGCAATTTGAGGTGGTCTGAAACTTCTCAAATGCCCCCAGTCAGGAGGAAAGTATCTGCTGTTTCTAACCTGGGTATTTTAATATTAAGCAAAATATACAAGAGTTTCCTTAAGTATTACAGCACCCAAGCAAGCATTGGTAGAAGGTCTTCCATATCATTCAAGAAAAAAAAATGTTCTCAAATAATTTATTTGCTTAAAATACACTGTATGATGGTCCTGAGAGTCAGTCTTATATCACACTAGTTATGTGACTTCTGCTGTGTAATAGAAAGAATACTTGATCAAAAAATGTGAGGATCTAAAATCTTCTGTATTCTACAGAAGATTAAGAGTGACATATAAATTCTGCAATAAAGTTTGTTCATGGTTTCAAACTTGTTCCATCAAGGAATTCCATTGTGTATAATATCTATCAACATCCCTTAAAATCTATGTTCTCCAGCAGCCACTTTAGGAAATCCTGGGAAATAAGCAAATCATAGGACATTGCCTGAGACCAAAGCCAAACCACTACCTGCTGGTCTTGGCTGGGTCCAAGACAGACCAAAAAAGCAGACCTTGGCAGTCACATAGGTGGTCTGATTCACAGACTCAGTTGCATCATTCTGAACTGTATTGTGTGCATTACACAGTTGTGCTGTCCCCATGGATTACATTAATCAGACAGCTACCAAGTATGTGTGACCTTTTAATGCCGTAGGGATTTAATGGTGGAGATGGAATAAGTCCTTTGATTTTTGGTAACTAAAATTCACCATCTATGAAACGGGCCCTGGGTTTGTGCTTCTTAGAGATAGTGAAGATGAGGTGAAAGGTGCTCTGAGATCTCCAGCCCATGAAGCATTATGTTGGTGCTGAGTACAACTCTTAGAGGTAATGACTGCTATTAGTACCACAAAGGAGGTGAAGCACATTTAATGCAAAGGAAAGTGATACTATTTTGAACAAGGTTCACACAGGGTGCATGTTATATGAATTTAGCTTGAAGCTAGAGTGAAGAGGGTATAGAGGAAGTAAAATAATTCTCCCAGTGGGGCTGAAAAACTCCATGTCTGTGCTCATATTTTCTATTAAAATGCAGCAATAATAAGAATTTAGTTCATGAGAAATCAGAATGCCTCTACAATTTCAGTATTGAGCATTTAGGAAAATAAATGGATATTGAAGACTTGGTTTAATTATCCCTGCATCCCAGCCCCAAAATGCCCTATGTGTTTAGTCCATTTAGTTTTGTACATTTATTGATTTTTATATTTATTCTGTTGTTCAATGGAAATTTATGTTTAGAGGTGCACAGGAATTTAAATCTATCAAAAATATTGTATCTCCAGGGAACATTGCTTACATACATTACACAGGAGACAGACAAGCACTTATTTACCCATTTTATATAATTATACACTGTGTCATTCCAAAAAGATTTAAAGGGGTTACACTGGTGGTTTAAAGGTATTATAATGAGACAAATAACGAGAAATATTTAGAATAAAATTTAAATTCAGGTAAAGAGAAAATAAGGTAGAAAAAATAAGTCCTGGCAATAAATTATGTTAGTAAAAGCAATTTCAATGCAACTCACTATAGTTTTAGTTAAAATCTAAAGAGGATTTCATAGAATTTAACAAGCTGAATCTGAAAGACACTTAGAAAAGCAAAAAAGTCCACAAAAAGCAACTTTTTTTGAAGAAGAGGAACATTAGGAGGGAAGTTTTATCCTCTTGGATATAAGGTATTAGAAGCCAGAGCACCTTGGGCAGCACGGGATTGGTGTAGGTCCAGAAGCAGACTACACTGAGTCAACAAACTGACTTACATGTGCATGGAAACCTGGTCTATGACAGAGCTGGCCTTATAAAATGGTGGGGAAAGATGAGCTGTTTAGTAGAGGATAAGGGCAGACCTGACTATCCATCTGTAACAAATAAGATAGAATCCATTCTCTCTCGTACAATGCCTCCTAATCAATTCAGAGAGAATGTTGACTTAAAGATGATGGAAAGAACTGGATGATACTTAGGAAAAAATGATAAGAAGGATATTTTTATGGTATCAGTCTAGGACAGGGCACCTCAGACAAAGACAGAAAAAAGGGAAAAATAAAAAACATAACTGCATCAAATTACAAACTTTTGTATAAAATTTGTTTGAAGAAAGCAAGGAAAGAAGGAACAGGCATACTGCTAGGAGAAAATATTTTCAAAACTTACCCAATACAGAAAAATGTCAATACTATGCAATGAACATTTCATGCAAAGATGGGCTCTATAAAGGACAGAAATGGTATGGACCTAACAGAAGCAGAAGATATTAAGAAGAGGTGGCAGGAATACACAGAAGAACTGTACAAAAAAGATCTTCACGACCAAGATAGTAACGATAACGTGATCACTGACCTAGAGCCAGACATCTTGGAATGTGAAGTCAAGTGGGCCTTAGAAAGCATCACTACTAACAAAGCTAGTGGAGGTGATGGAATTCCAGTTGAGCTATTTCAAGTCTTGAAAGATGATCCTGTGAAAGTGCTGCACTCAATATGCCAGCAGATTTGGAAAACTCAGCAGTGGCCACAGGACTGGAAGAGGTCAGTCTTCATTCCAATCCCAAAGAAAGGCAATCAAAGAATGCTCAAACTACCGCACAATTGCACTCATCTCACACGCTAGTAAAGTCATGCTCAAAATTCTCCAAGCCAGGCTTCAGCAGTATGTAAACCGTGAACTCCCAGATGTTCAAGCAGGTTTTAGAAAAGGCAGAGGCACCAGAGATCAAATTGCCAACATCCGCTGGATCATGGAGAAAGCAAGAGAGTTCCAGAAAAACATCTATTTCTGCTTCATTGACTATGCCAAAGCCTTTGACTGTGTGGATCACAATAAACTGTGGAACATTCTGAAAGAGATGGGAATCCCAGACCACCTGACCTGCCTCTTGAGAAACCTGTATGCAGATCAGGAAGCAACCGTTAGAACTGGACATGGAACAACAGACTGGTTCCAAATAGGAAAAGGTGTACGTTAAGGCTGTATATTGTCACCTTGCTTATTTAACTTATTTGCAGAGTACATCATGAGGAACGCTGGGCTGGAAGAAGCACAAGCTGGAATCAAGATTGCTGGGAGAAATATCAATAACCTCAGATATGCAGATGACACCACCCTTATGGCAGAAAGTGAAGAGGAACTCAAAAGCCTCTTGATGAAAGTGAAAGAGGAGAGTGAAAAGGTTGGCTTGAAGCTCAACATTCAGAAAACAAAGATCATGGCATCTGGTCCCATCACTTCATGGGAAATAGATGGAAAAACAGTGGAAACAGTGTCAGACTTTATATTTTTGGGCTCCAAAATCACTGCAGATGCTGATTGCAGCCATGAAATTAAAAGACGCTTGCTCCTTGGAAGGAAAGTTATGACCAACCTTGATAGTATATTGAAAAGCAGAGACATTACTTTGCCAACCAAGGTCCGTCTAGTCAAGGCTATGGTTTTTCCCGTGGTCATGTATGGATGTGAGAGTTGAACTGTGAAGAAAGCTGATCGCCGAAGAATCGATGCTTTTGAACTGTGGTGTTGGAGAAGACTCTTGAGAGTCCCTTATACTGCAAGGAGATCCAACCAGTCCATTCTAGAGGAGATCAATCCTGGATGTTCATTGGAGGGACTGATGCTAAAGCTGAAGCTGCAATACTTTGGCCACCTCATGCGACGATTTGACTCACTGGAAAAGACTCTGATGCTGGGAAAGGTTGGGGGCGGGAGGAGAAGGGGACGACGGAGAACGAGATGGCTGGATGGTATCACCGACTCTGTGGACATGAGTTTGAGTGAACTCTGGGAGTTGGTGATGGACAGGGAGGCCTGGCGTACTGTAATTCATGGGGTCGCGGAGAGTCGGACACGACTGAGCGACTGAACTGAACTGAACTGATGCAATGAATAAGATATAGTGAATAGTTTAGTAGCTAGTATACAAACTAATAAGAAGGGCAAACTTCAACAGACAAATGAAATGGGGAATGGATAAGCAAGAGATTTTTGGAAGAGGAATCCAAATACCTGAAAAAATGTTCAGACTCACTAATGTGGTAATGAAAATGCACATTAAATTATGGTGATACACGATGTCATTTATATCTGATTGGAGAAAAAGTCTACTAAGTATGCTAATTGTTAGAAAAAATAGGAAGAAAAAAAGAATCATCAAATACTGCTGGTGAAATTTGGTACAATTCCATGCTTGATGATTACCAGATGTGAAGATGTGCTCATACTATGACTCAGCAATTCCACTTTTAGGTAGATACTCTGGGGAAATATTTGCATATATGCACACGTAAATGGATTGGATGAAACTTAAAAGTCACTCAATGGGAACATACATACATACATTTTAGTATATCTCAGCTGGTAAAGAATCCGCCTGCAATATGGGAGACCTGGCTTCGATCCCTGGGCTGAGACAATCCCCTGGAGGAGGGCTTGACTACCCACTCCAGTATTCTAGCCTGGAGAACTCCATGGGCTGTATAGTCCATGGGGTTGCAAAGAGTCAGACACAACTGAGAGACTTCCACTTTCACATACAATAGAATTGTATTGAAAGTCAAGGAGAAAGCTTCAACTGTCAATGTGGTTAAATCTCACAAACATAATATTGAGAGAATAAAGTAAGTTTGACAAAGATTCATAAATAGGATCCCATTTATCTAATATTAAAAAATAACAAAATAACACTATTTCACAGAAGCAGAAATATGTGGTACATTTAAAAAATGTCTGAGAAAGATAAGTACTAATTAATGACGGAGTGACTTCCTTTAGAAAAAGGAGGGAAGAATGGAATGTTACAAAACAGCATTAGCTTTACCTGTAGTTTTTCATTCACATTAAAAATTTATGGAACAATAGACCAACAATCCAATAGAAGATGTGCAAAATGCACAAACAAGTGCTTTGTAGAAAACACAGATGGCCACTAAACATATAAAGAAATAATTCTACCTCATTAGTAACCATGGAAATTAAAATCAAGGCCAGAATGAGATGCCATTTTGCACCTATTTTATTGGCAAAAATCAAGGAATTTGAGTGTTGATGACTGTGTGGAATCAACAAGATTCAGCATCCCTGCTGGTGAGAGCGAAAACTATCTCACCACCTTGGAACATGTCTTGGTAGCATATCACAGTACAATGCGGTATATCACAATACATCACAGTTTATCGCAATATACCATGGTGTAACATGGTGTATCAAAATACATCAGTGTCGGTTCCGATTTGGGGGCTACACAGAGTAGAAACTCATTCATGCTGCCTAATGGAAATCCATTTTAGGTGTACAGATGACATCAAAGGAGATGGACTCTCAGGGGAGGAGGAGGAGATGTATTTGAGCCAGGAATTGCTGAGCTGAGATCTGGAGGGTGCTTGTAGTAGCCAGGTGGCTGGGGGGACCAGGCTACCCTCTCACCTTCTATTGCTTTCTATGATTGTTGCCACATGACACCACAGGTCACCTGTCTCACTATTGAGGATGATGAGCCTATTGCTAAATTAAGAGAGTCACTAGACATAAAATCCTTTAAACAGAACCTGGCATTTTATAAACACTGTTTTTGTTTATTATTGCTGTCTCAAAGTTTCTGTCTACTAGTATCCTGAGCTTATGCATAATGAATTTATTTTTATGCCTCTGATAGTTTTCCTTCTCCCCATGATTTTATCTTCTGTTTAAACTGTAGATGGATGACTGAGTCTCATTTTTTAATTTCCCTAAGAGGCAATCTAACTGGTGTATATTTTTGCCAGGCCCTGTCATGATTTCTTGATGATAGGTGTTTTGAAGTTGCTTAGACAGGAGAGATGGAGCCTTGTGGTACAGTGGATGGCACCCAGCTCATGAAACAACCTCTGGCTCCTTCCTTAGTATACACTGTGGCCTTGGCTGGTCCTCAGAAGGGACAGTGCTAGGTCCTCTGTGGGCAGGGAGTGAAGCTGACCTGTTTATACACACTTTCCCTTATATGAATCATTTGTTTAAGTAAGTTGCTTAGTGGAGTCCAATTAACCTTCAAAGATGAAACCAATGGTCCAAGTTTGGAGTCATTGTACCTATCTACCAAAGAAGTTTTATGAGAACAGTTGTTTCGGCTCTGGAATCTTCCTGCACAAAATAGACATCATGCCTCAATCTACTTGAGAATTACTAAGAATTGATGTATCAGTAAGATCCAAATAATACTTAGCTTATTTTGGATATATCGGAAATATGTTCTAATGCCAACTGAAATATTGATCTAAGACATTTTTCAATATCAATATACACTGGAAATACCTGACAGTCAATACTTATTGGAAAAGTATGGATCTTGGTGTCAAAGGACTAGAGATTGAATCCTGACACTGTCATTCAATAGGCGATTGACTTTCTGTAAATAATTTAATATCTTATAGACTAATTCTCTTAGTTTCTAGAGATTTCAATACTATTAGCACAGCCATGTTGTAGAAACACAATATAACATGCTTAAAAAAATGAAATTTTCCAAGTCAAATACCAAAGATACAGTAGGTTGAAGGAAATGAAAAAAAATTAGAATCTCCTTCAAGTTATTGATTTATTTCTCAAAATATATTTTACAAGGACAAAAGAAAGAGAGGAAATATGACTTAAACACAAATCAACTGAACAAAATGCAACAGAAGGTTTTGCTATTGATTGACTTAATACAGGCTATATTTTTGCTTTCAGTCAGCAGAACGACTAGGTGCAAAAGATCTCTATTACTTTTATTTCTACTTTCTCCATTGTATCATTGAACAAACTGAGCATACGCAGTAATTCCTGACCTGATTGAAGTGTCTTACAGAACAGAGTTTCAGTTTGCTCAGGAGAATATATGACTCTTCTAATTTATGGATCTTTCAGTTATGTTATTACCATGTAGTTTTTAAAGTTTATTTTAAAATAGTGGTGTAATTTGTAAGGCTGGGCTCTTTGGGGGCATTAAAGATATTACCTATTAAATTTGAATTAATCTTCCAAAAAGTGGATACAAGATGAGTTTTAGCACTAGAGGGCTTTCTCCAAGGTTGACGTAGATGGAGAAGGAGCGAGACATGAGTGATACTGCTGACCTCCCTGGTCTCCCCACCTGGGCCTGGGCTTTCAGTGCTCATCATGGAAGAACACAGTGCTGGCAGCAGCTAATAAACATGCTGTGTAAAATCCAGGTGGAATAAAGATATTTCTGTTTCCCATCAGCACATCCTCAGAGAAGAAATTATTAATGAAACCTGAATCTTGGAATGCTCACTAATGGGAATCCCACATTTGGTTGAGACTTGATTTGTCATGAGCGAGTGAGTGGGGGTCCCCTTCCAGTCTCCTCTTTCCTCTGCCTCTTCCCCAACTTCCCCTCACTGGGGCTTTGGTGACAATCCACCTCTCTATCGCTTCTATTTGTAGGACATCTATCTTCAAGCTGACCATAAACTACAATAGAAAAGATAAGAATAACGATTAGTAATGGCTATATACTAAATTCTTGATATTTATATTTAATATAAAATTTAACATAAATATTATTTAATCCCCAGAGGGAATCCCACAAATATTTACTATTAGCCTCATTTTATAGATAAACAAATATGAAGTAATATTAATTTGCCAAAGTTGCAGAGTTAGTAAGTTATGAACTTGGGAGTCAAACTCTGGCATTTCTGTTACCAGAGTCCCAGGGCTTGTGAGCAGGTAGGGTGAGTGTGAGCCACCGTGGGGAGGAGGAGACTCCTTTTATGAGTGTGTGAACATGTGTGGAAATTGGGGGTAAAGGTCTCTTGTGTTACTAATCTTGACCTTATAACTCTGTGTTTAGTTTCCCCTTTGCAAGAGCTTGAAATCACTTGGGGAGTCATCAGACCGGGGAGAGAATTTGGGGTAAGTGCTTTTGACTGCATATCCTATGACCAACCTTTCCAACAATAGGGATAGTTCTCAGAGAACCTGGTGTGACCTTTTCTATAACTGTCTTCAAAAAGTAACAACCAAACAAACAGCAAAGCCCTTCTTTGGTTAAAGAACCAAGAATCAACATTACCCAGTATTCAGTTCAGTTCAGTTCAGTTGCTCAGTCGTGTCCGACTCTTTGCGACCGCATGAATCACAGCACACCGGGTCTCCCTGTCCATCACCAACTCCCGGAGTTCACTCAAATTCATGTCCATCGAGTCGGTGATGCCATCCAGCCATCTCGTTCTCTGTCGTCCCCTTCTCCTCCTGCCCCCAATCCCTCCCAGCATCAGAGTCTTTTCCAGTGAGTCAGCTCTTCGCATGAGGTGGCCAAAGTATTGGAGTTTCAGCTTTAGCATCAGTCCTTCCAATGAACACCCAGTATTAGTATTGCTAATTTCAGCAGATAGCCCCCAACTTGGAAACATGTCACCACTCAAAACATTTTTAGTTAGGATGTTTAAAATTCAGAACACATTTTCAGAAATAATATTATAAATGGCAATTTGGTCTCCAGGCTACCTTATAAAAGTCTACTTAACCCATAACATTGCTGAAATATTTTGTATTTCTAATAAAAATAATAGAGAATACTGATATTGCAATGCTAGCAATTAAAATAAGTACTAATGGTGAGCTCATTAACTTTTATGTATAATTTATATTACCTGTACAGGAAATCCAGTGTAGTATGAGTCAAGAGCTCACTCTGGGATTAGAACGTCTGGTTCAAATATTAGCTCTATGGACTAAGAGTGACCATGCTACAAGGCACAATTCACAGAGCCTCTCTACTTAACTCTAAAGTGGGGGTAAACACTCTTTGTAAGTTTGATGTGAGGATTAAATGAGATAGTATGTTTAAAGTACTAGTGTTCTGGAGTTTAACACAAAGTTCCCAGGTTATCATGTGGTGGATATGATTAATACCTGTTGATTTTCAAGCCTTACCCACTGAACAAAAACTGTGTCTAGGATTTTGGTTGTATAATAATTAAATTGCAATTACCTATAGTCCAGTGAGGAGATGTAGTACTTGAGGGTCTCTGAGATGAAACAGTTTTGTTCAAAGTCACATAAAAATATGTCAACTTGACTGGACCACAGGGTGCCCAGATTTCCGGTTAAACATTATTTTGGGTATATCTGTGAAGATGTTTCTGGATGAGATTAATATTTGAATTGGTGGTGGTTTAGTCACTAAATCATGTCTGACTCTTGTGACCCATAGTCTGTAGCCTGCCAGGCTCCTCTGTCCATGGGATTCTCCAGGCAAGAATATTGGAGTGGGTTGCCATTTCCTTCTCCAGGGGATCTAATATTTGAATTGGTAGACTGAATAAAGTAGATTGCTCTCCCCAAAGGTGTCATCTAATCTGTTGAAGGTCTGAGTTGAACAAAAAGCCTGAATGGAAGAGAATTTTTTCTCTCTGCCTTACTTCCTTTGAGTTGGGACACTGGTCTCATCCTGTCTTGAGACTCAGACTCACGTGAAACTTATACCATTGGCTCTCCTGGTTCTGATGACTGGCTCTCCTGGGTTCTCAACTTCACAACTGCAGTTGATTTTGAGACTTGTCAACTTCCATGATCAAATGAACCAATTTCTTGTAATAATCTCTTTTTTTCTCTCGTTCTGTGTGTCTATCCCATTATAACTCTTCCTGTGCCCACTATCAATATTTCAGCAATACTACCCTTCTCTGTTTCTCAAAAATGCTGGGTTGTTTTAACCAAGTAACCCTTATACTAGTAGCTTCCATGGCCCAGAATTCTCATGACTCCTTATTCAGTGGCTTCTTCTCATTCCAATATTGGTTTAAATGTAATCTTTGTTATTCATAGCGTGATAGAATCATGAACTCTTATTTTTTTTTTCAATGTTTTATTATCAGTTACTAGCATTATTCTTTTTGCTACTCAAATCATTCCAGATTCAGAGTCCTTTCAAAGTTGCTTCCCGTCCATGTCTTTCCTATGTCCTGGTGAGATGTTTCTCTTATTCTTTGAGTACTTTATTATGTTCAGGCACAAAAAGATATTTCAGGCACATTGTGTACTTTCTCTGAAATCAGCCTTTTCTTCAAGGAGTTTTGATTCCTTTTAGTAGATAATGGTATTTAGTAACCAAGATATAAGCTCTAGATGTGCTCTTTGTTACTGGGGTATCATTGCTTTTAGACTCTGTAGACAGAACTAGAAGACACATTACCTTCATTTCTTTCAGGTTTGTCAAACGTTCATTCATGTTTTCTGTACCATTTTATAAAAAAACTGAATAAACTTTTTGGCCAACTCAATATAAATTATGTATTTTATATATATATCTTCTATTGGTTCTATTTCTCCGGAGAACCTGATTAGTATGGTCATATAAAGGGAAGAAGAGGGCCTAGAACCCAGGTATGTAGGTTTAAAAGCTGAGACTTGTGTGAGGTCTGACTGTGACTCCCTTTGGGTCCAGATTTGGACTGCACAGTTCTTCCTCTGTGCAGGGCTGCACTGCCTAGGGGAGGGATGAGGGCAATCAGGGTTATCTGAGCCAGGATGGAGGAGGAGAAACAGTGAGGAAGAACTTTCCAAGTTGAGCAGTTGTGTGAGCCAAGACAGAAATGAATCCCCAACTCTTATCAATTTTGCTTAATTTAACTTTGGAGTTCTGCCAAGGCTTACACTGGAGAATCTTTTAACTTACTCCAAAACATGATGTTGGAAGCTGAGAGTGTTTCTAAGGACACGACTTGAGGGCCTCCAGCACCACACCTGGTGCACAGTAGGTGTACAATAAACCTTGTTAACTGAATAAGTCCTCTGTGATATAGCACTTACGTCATTTCTCCTATTGCTTCCAGTGACTTTAACTTCCTGGGGAAAGGGTGATGGAGCTTTTAATTTCTAGAGATTCCTGACGGGCAGAGTGCCCCATGCTCCCCTCTGAACTTCCAAGTGATTCCCTGTGTGAGGGAGCAAGGCAAAGACAGGTTTGCTAACTACAGCGGCCAAGAGAGAAATTCACAAATGCAGTACCCCCTGGACCACAACTTTATATATAATTTTCCTGACCAGAAGAAATCTCTCTCCTGCTGCACTCACTTGGCTCTATGCATCTCCATTTCAGGAACTGATTCTTGCCAGATGGTGTTTCATTATCTTCAATACAATGATTATGTTTATTTATTTAAATGTCCCTGGAGCTGCAAATCATAAACTTGGTTTTACTCATCTTTATTTTGACTCAGAGTAAATGTTTTAGAATATAATAGTTCCCATTTAAGTTTAACAGAAAGAACCTCACTGCATCAAAACACTGACAGAGTTAAAACGCAAATTTATAAATAAAACTGACCTAAAATTTAAATATATGTGGATTAACAGAAATAAAGCTATCACAGAAAATCTGGAAATCACAAAAAAGTAAAAAGTATACAAAGATTTCTTCAGTAGCACTAGCTGATTAAACCACCCCACCACCATCCAGAGTAACTGTCTTTTGTTTTTTTACTGTTTGTTTTTGTTTATTAGAGTTTCCTTTTTTGTTGGCAATTTTAAAATAAATAAAGTAAAAGCTGCAGTTCATGGGGTTGCAAAGAGTTGGACACCACTGAGCGACTGAACTGAACTGACTGAAAGTAAAAGAGATTTTGTTCAAACAGTCTGCTTCAAAGAAAAGTGCAAGTGATTCCTTCTACTTTATTAGAGCTCGCTTCCTGCCTTGCCAAGTGCTGTGGGCACAGAGGGGGTGACCAGTGGAGGTAGAGATGTTGCCAACTGTAGTTCTCCATCACAACCAGCACTGCATTTCCTGGTTAGGAAAAGCCTGGAAAATCCAGAATGCTCAAAATACCCAACTCAGACTGTCTCTGCTGGAATTCATTAATTTCACATTGTTTCTGAGACTTCCTGACTGCTTGAGGTCAGTCTTGAAAAGGTGACAACGTTATCTACTCAGGACCTAGCTGCCCTGTTCTTTTTCCCTTCCATATGTTTTTTCTCTGTACAGAACTTCTGACACTGAAGTAGATATTTGTACATGAAAATGATACACAGAAAGCTGAAAGAGACTGGAATCTCTCCCCTTATCTACCTCCATGTGGCTGCTGACAACAGAGATATATAACTTCTGGGGAACATCCAACACATGAGCGATTGGGACAGCCATATATCACCCACTTCTTTCTTTCAAGAATAGTTTCCTAATTTTTGCAATCACTTGACAGGTCTATATTTCACTGCTTTATCCACTTTCTTCCCATCACTGATTGCTGATATAAATGTGGGTAGCAAAGAATCATTCTTAAGAATTTTCCCCTAAGCTTTAGAGTTGTTATACCAACTATTTTGACACAAAAACTAAAAATAAAAATAGGCTCCACAATGAGTGAAGTCAACTGGGGACTTTTATTTAGAACCCAATGAATTGGTGTCTAGAAATAGGTTTTCCATCTGTGTGCAGCGACTTGGCAAAACATGTGCCTTTTCACTAACCTATGTGCTAAATTACTGAGCTTTACTGCATTTTAAATTATTTCATATCCAACCCATAGTTGCAGAGATATGTGGCAATCATCCAATATTTTTTTTCTTTTTTTGGCTTAAGTTTTACTCTTCTATGGATTAGGACAGAAGCAGACTTAAAGCCGAGCATTACTGGTCAGAATCTACACCCTGCACAGGCCAACTGCAAATATAATAGCTCAGTGTTTGGCAGCTGCCTAAGTGAAATTGCCAAAAAAAATGTTTAGGACGATTCTTTACCCCCATTAATGAACGAGTCCCAGGAGAAGGAAATAATGTAAAACTTAACATATGCCAACAGCTGTTGTAAATGTGAATAGTCATTCCAGCTTGATTAAAGTCATCAAATTTTGTTCCCCCATTCTACCATACATTCTAAGTAAAGTGATGCACTGGATGTGACTAATGGTACATAGGGAAACTTTAAAACAAAATCAAACATCTAGATAAATATTGTCCATTGAAAAAATGACTTGAACCACCATACACACATTCCACTGACTGTATCAGTTCCTTCATTTCTCTTCTCTCTCTTTTTTTTTTCAAATAGATCCCATTTTATTAGACCAGTCAGCATTTTAATGTTACAAACGAGCTCAAAGAACACAACATGCAAGATAGACACAGCCAAGAAGCCACTTCACTTCTCTTTTGAATAAGTTTGAGTCATACAGAAAAGTACGCTTATCACATTATAATAATTAAATCCACTCCCAAGGATGAAAGGAGAAGGCAATGGCAACCCACTCTAGTACTTTGCCTGGGAAATCCCGTCAACGTAGGAGCCTGGTAGCCTACAGTCCGTGGAGTCACGACGAGTTGGACACAATGAGCGACTTCACTTTCACTTTCAAGCACTGGAGAAGGAAATGGCAACCCACTCCAGTATTCTTGCCTGGAGAATCCCAGGGATGGGAGCCTGGTGGGCTGCCGTATGTGGGGTCACACAGAGTCAGACATGACTGAAGTGACTTAGCAGCAGCAGCAAGGATGAAGGTCTACTGTAACTGACTATGTTCTCAAAGCTGAATCTATTTGTGGGTTTTAAATAAGTTTATTAAAAATAAACTCACCTAGCCATTAACTACCTGATTGATTGGTAGTCAATCAATTGATTAATTATTGCCTGTAGATGTATGATGACCTACACCACAGAGGTCCCGTGTCGAGCCAATTTGGAAAAGCCCAGAATCCCCTAGACGGGAACTGCCATGGAGTCCATTTACATAGAAGAGGACCTGACATGGTTCCATTTACTTTGAGAGAGATGGACATCAAAAGAGTAAGACTCTTAGGAAGCCTATGTACTCAAGCTGGTCTAAGGACAAGGCATCACTGTTAGAAGGGAGAGATACCTCAAAGTGTCTGTCACTTATATATGTCTGCCGAGTAGGAATAGAAGACCGCAATTAAACTTAAAACTGTTGCTATTATTTATTGCAACTATGCTTTAAAGAATTCATAAGAAAAAAGATTGCAAATAAATATACAAAGATGTAAAAAAAGAAAATTAAAAGTGCTGCTTCACTAAATGGTTGAAACTTCTTAATAGTAGAGTGAGGGGTAGGGAAAAAACAGAGAAATGCTATTTTGATTATTATTTGAATCAGAGCCATGTTGATAGTTATCTAATAAAGCAACTAAGCAGACCTTAGTTTAAAACAATTATTCATGGAGTCTTCTGATAAATACTTTTATAGTAGTTATCTAGAGAATACAAATTACCACGAGAATTTTGATCTAATTCAGTGTAGTGGTTAACAGCTCAGGCTTTGAAATGAGTCTGGTGTAGATATGAATCCCAGCCCCACCCTTCACTGGACATATGACCTTAGGCTGGCCATTCACCCTCTTTAAGACCCAGTTTCCTAGTCTTACCAGAAAGAATGTTGGTTAAAAACATAGTACATTATCTAATCACAGTCGAATTTCTGGATTGCCCAACACAAGTCTTACAGAATGAAGTCTGCCTCCACTTCTCTAGTCTATTTATCAACTACTAAAGAAAAACTCCTGTTTATTCAGAAAATACTTCTATTATAGCTCTTCAGATAAAAATCAGCCTGGGGGGGAGGGATAAATATTGACCCAGTGTCCTGTGGTTCTTTGTTTGTGACCTGTCATTCTGTGGCTCCTCTGGGAGCAGCAGTTGTGGTCTAAAGCAATGATAGTTCCTATTAGACCCAAATTAAGAAGGGGACGACAGAGGATAAGATAGTTGGATGGCATCACCGACTCAATGAACATGAGTTTGGGTAGGCTCTGGCAGTTGGTGATGGACAGGGAGGCCTGGTGTGCTGCAGTTCATGGGGTCACAAAGAGTTGGACATGACTGAGTGACTGAACTGAACTGAATTGAACTGAAGGCTGAGTGCCAAAGAATTAATGCTTTTGAAATGTGATGTTGGAAAAGACTCTTGTGAGTCCCTTGGACTGCAAAGAGATCAAACCAGTCAATCCTAAAGGAAATCAGTCCTGAATATTTATTGGAGGGACTGATGCTGAAGCTGAAGTTCCAAATACTTTGGCCACCTGATATGAAGAAATGACTCATTGGAAAAGATCCTGATGCTGGGAAAGATTGAAGGCAGGAGGAAGGAGACAACAGAGGTTGAGATGATTGGATGGCATCACCAACTCAGTGGACATGAATTTGAGCAAGCTCTGGGAGTTGGTGATGGACAGGGAGGCCTGGTGTGCTGCAGTCCATGGAATCGCAGAGTTGGCCATGACTGAGCAACTGAACTGAATTGAATTGAACTTAATCCTGTATTCTCTGGATCTTGTTCAGAAATTCTTACTCTTTTTCTTCTACAAGCTGTATGATTTTCTCTCTCTGACTTCTTCTGTATACTGTGTATTTAACATTCCACTTCTTTAACCCTTTTGTAATTATCATAGGGTCAAACTATCACCCACACTTTAGAAATGTTTTTGATTGAAAAGAGAGTAAATCCTTCACTTATCATTTGCTTCCTGGAAACTCTTCTCTGGTCTCCTTGCCTCCGATCTTGCATTCCTTGAAGCTAGAGCAGGATTCCCTTTTCTAGAGACAAATTATGATCTCTGTTTTCATCCTTCCTCCTTTGAATATTGGGTAGGCCAAACAGTTTGTTCAGCTTTTTCTGTACCATCTTATAAAAAACCTGGATGAACTTTTTGGCCAACCCAATATCTCAATGGTTCTCCATGTCCTTCAAGATGAAGGTCAAGTGTCTTTGCATGGCTTATACAACCCTTTACAATCTAGCTCTTGCCTGTTTCTTGACTTGATTTCTCCATCACTGGGCTCCTGGAGGCCCTTCATCTGGTCATACTCCCTCTTTCTTTGGTCTCTTTGCCCACACGGCTGCCACGCTCTGGCCTCCTAGACTCCCCTTTTATCCCTAACATGTGGCCAAGCATTGCTGCGCCTCATTCAAGAGTCAACACAGGGTCTCCTTACCGCAGAAATTCTTCCCTGACCTAATCTACTTCCTACCTACCGATCAGGTGCCCCTTATATAGGATCTGAAGAAAGGTTCATAATAGAGATGAAAGAGGTTAAAGCAAATGACAACGTGCAATCCACAATGGTCTCTCAATAAATGTTCATTCTTTTACAGTGGTGAAGACCAACTCTGAACATTACCTAGCCTTCTCCTGGACTGCCTTTCAGGGTTTCCTCAAAAAATTATACCTACAACCTAGAGGGGTAGGATGAGGTGGGAGGTGGGAGGGAGGTTCAAAAGCGGGGGGGAATATATATCTATATATACCTATGGCTGATTTATGTTGATATATGGCAGAAACCAACACAACAGTGTAAAACAATTATCCTCCAATTAAAAGTAAATAAATTACAAAAACTGAAAAGGTTAACTTCCCTCAAATTGCCCCTCTTTCTTGAACCCAGTACTTTCCTATCCCTTGTTGCAAACATATTGAGCATCTTGTCAATTGTACGAATTATTATCCAGTTGAAATTTATTTTCTGAAACATTCTTATCAGCCCTTATTCCGGGATGAATGTGGGCTTATCTATCCCCTCAAATACATAGAGTTCTAAGGACCTTTTAAAAAGTCTCTCCCAGCTCTAATATTCTTTGATTGTAAGATTTATTTTGGTGAAACTCCTTAACACAGATGAAGTCAAATTTCTGGAACCTGATTATACAATTTAAAGATTATCTGGAGTCTCAGTTCCTCCTTTTCATCCCCTTCCTCCCCTCCACTGCATGCCCTGTAGTCATTTTTACTATTCATAAACTCCCCCACACAGGGAGACAGAAAGGAGAGGCAATGCTAACACGGCAGCTTTCTTAAAATGCATGAGGGGAGAGGCTGAACTGTGGATTAGAAGAGATTTCTCAGATTCATTATCCCTCCACCTCTTCAAACTGACCACGATAAGTTAGCTGGAAAATTACTAGACTTCTTCTAAGTTTTTTTAAAATGACAAATGCTGGATCTGCATAAATCATGATCTCCCTACCAAGGCATTCACCTATGTATTCATCTCCAATGCATTCTCTTGTTTTTTTACTTTATTTTAAATTTTTATTGGATTGTGGTTAATTTACATTGTTGTGTTAGTTTCAGTATGCTTCAAAGCGAGTCAGGGTGGACTTTTTTGAGTTTTACACATTCATAAGTGAATGGTCTGTATCTCGTGCCTTTGTTGGTGTTCTGTGAGCTGTAGTTTCCGGGAAATGAGCAGCTCTCATTCCTGTAACTCTTGTAACCCAGTCATTCGTGTGCCTCCTTTATGAGGATAAAAAATAAAAACAAAGTGAGTCGGTTATGCACACACATATATCCACTCTTTTTTAGACTCATTTCCCTCACAGGTCATCACAGAGCATTGAGTAGAGTTCCCTGTGCTATACAGTAGGTTTTTATTAGTTATCAGTTCTACATATAATAGTGCATGCTCAGTTGCTTCAGTCGTGCCTGATTCTTTGTGACTCGATAGGCCATAGCCCACCAGGCTCCTCTGTCCATGAGATTTTCCGGGCAAGAATACTGGAGTGGGTTGCCATGATCTGCTCCAGGGGATCTTCCTGACCCAGGGAATAAACCCCCATGTCCTGCATTGCAGTGGATTCTTTACCACTGAGCCATGGGGGAAGTCCATATATAGTAGTGTGCATATGTTAATTCCAATCTCCCAGTTTTCCCTGCCCCTCTCCCCCTCTAGTAACCATAAGTTTGTTTTCTACATCTGGAACTCTACTTCTGTTTTGTAGACAAGTTTGTTTGTACTCCGTTGTTGCTTTTTTTTTTTTAAAGATTCCAAATACCAGTAATATCATATGATATTTGTCTTCCTCTGTCTGACTTATTTCAGTCAGTATGACAATCTCTAGGTCCATCCATGTCACTGCAAATGGTCCACTGCTTTCTTTGACAACTTTCAGCTAGTCCCCTTTCTTTAACTAAGCTTGCTGGGGTTTGTCTGTCTCTGCTTCTCTCTATGCCCTGTCATACTCACATCGCTCTGTTTTGATGAAACATGACATGAAGGAGAAGAGGGCTTGAAGGCTTGGAACATTTAGCTATTTCAACCTGGAATCTTCTATTCCCTAAGGAGATCTTACTGAAATTGCCTGGGAAAGTTATAAAGAAATGTACTAGTTGTAGTGTCTGAGAGTGACCTGGAGACTTTGTGTAGAACTTTGCAATGTCAGCAGCTACTTAGCTACACATATTCCATACACAACCACTTTTATAGCTTGACTTAGAGCCAGCTTTTGTTTCCAGCTCCAGTGCCAAGAGCCAAGGGCTGTTTTGGTTCAAGACAGCTTATGCTGCCCTAGAAGTTTCTTTTTGATTCAACTGACGGGAGCAGAGCACTGTGGTCCTTAATTATCCTAGAGGATATCATGATGCTCCTTGAAGACTGATGATGGGGTCCTGGTAGCCAGCTTGAATACTGCTGTTCCTATGACTTTATTGCCCTGCGTCTGCATTGTCCCCAGGTATCTTTCACACTGAGGACAGGCAAACCAGTGAGTCTGGTTTGAGTTTAGCCATGACTGATTTGTTTCCTTTCTTCTTGTGTGTGTGCTGTGCTGGGCTTCCCAGGTGGAGTGAGTGAGTGAAGTTGCTCAGTCGTGTCCAACTCTGCGACCCCATGGACTATAGCCTACCAGGTTCCTCCGTCCATGCGATTTTCCAGGCAAGAGTACTGGAGTGGGTTGCCATTTCCTTCTCCAGGAGATCTTCCCAACCCAGGGATTTAACCCGGGTCTCCCGCATTGTAGGCAGATGCTTTACCTTCTGAGCCACCAGGGAAGATCCTTCCCAGGTGGTGCTAGTGGTTAAAAAAAAAAAAAAAAAATTCACCTGCCAATGCAGGAGACACAAGAGATGCAGGTTTGATCCCTGTGTTAGGGACGATCCCCTGGAGTAGGAAATGGTATTCCACTCCAGTATTCTTGCCTGGAGAATTCTGTGGGCAGAGGAGCCTGGAGGACTACAGTCCATAGGACAGCAAAGAGTCAGACACAACTGAGTACAGCACAGACTTGTTTTCTTTCTTCTTAGCCATGGCCAACTGTGTTTTGGAAAAGTTTACCAGACTTGAGTTGGGGGAAAAAAAACAACCAAGTGCAACGTGTGATCAAAAACTTGTCTAAACTGTTTAGCACCTTGTGTCACTTCATAATACAGCAGTCCCCAGAAACTGGTCTTGCTGCCAGTTCATGAGTTATGAGAGAAGTCAAGTCAATGACTGCTGTCATGTGGATTGGGATCTGGGCATATCGTCAAGTCAGTATCCTTGATTAAGGAAGTTTTTGAATAATGATAGCAGTTTAATATTTCTTAACTGTGTTCACATAGTTGTCACATGGCCCTATTAGTTTTGTAATAATCTTATCCTCATGTTACTAATAAAAGAAATACATATAAATCAATCATGATTTTTTCTATGGTCATATAGCTGATAAGAGGCAGAACTGGGAACTGAACCATGGTGATGTGCCTATCTTTTTATCAAGATTTCATACTGTTCCTTCACCTTGGATCACCTTTCCAGGTTACGGCTTTTCTACTCAAGGTTAAAGCAATGGCTCTGCTTCAGATAAAGCCTGACAGTACATAGCCATCTTCAACTCGAGGTGTCGAGGTTGGGTGAGTTTGGTCATTAATTCAACAAGTATCTGCCAAGTATCTTACCAAAGCCTGCCACTGAGCTAGGCCCTCCTGACCATAGTCTTGTGGGGACACAGGCTCTCAGCAAATTGCTATAGTTGAATGCTGTAGCAAGGAACTGATCAGGTACCAAGGTAGGTCAAAATGAGGTTCCAGTCTAAAGACCAACTGGAAACTGAAGGATGGGTAGAGTTAGCCTAATGATGAGCCTGGAAAAGACTGTTCTAGGTGGAGAAGAGATATAGCCAAAGACTGCAGACCAACTAAAGGCATTTAGTCCAGGTGTTTTAGTTCTCCAGAAATTACACAGAGGGTGGGGAGGAGTGAAGCACACAGTTACTTAGGTACATGTGAAGAACATGTGGGTGCACCCAGGCATGGAATCTTTGGGGGCCACCCCAACCAATCTCCTACCCAGCCACCTCCATGGAGATGTAAGGAAATGTGGAGGCTAATTTCTGAGTTTTGGTTGCTCCAGGGAGCTGTGTGGGTGGGAAAGGGGCCAATGGACTAGAATCAACATAGGATCATCAGTGGAGTGGAAGTCAGGATGGGGTCAAATGTAAAAATAAAGCAAGTCCATCAAGCTCACTATTTAGGCAAAGAAGCCCAGTCCTCCAGTGGACTATGACCATGTGGTTTTTATTTCAAATATTTTTCAGAGTTTGTTATTCACTAATATTTAAAATCTTGGGAAAGGAAGTGCTATAGGATAGATCAGGGCTATCCATCAAGAATAGAAAGGAGTGATCCTAATACATTTTTTCCCTGGGGACTTTGTGATACCTGAGTCTATTGCTGTCACAAGTGGAGTTTTCCCTTTGGAGTGGTAGCAATATCTCTGTGAATATCCTGGTAACACACTAGGCTTTTATTCATCGATGAGCACTCTCTGTATGTTTATTCTCCCTGGAATGATACCAGGAGAGGAACTAGGAGAGCCATATACCAGGAGAGTATAACCAGGAAGAGTTGATTTTGATTCTTCCATGCTAGATCTGTTTCTTAGGCTGATTTTGTTATTATAATCACACATAATGGCCTGCCTCAGTGAATCCTGCCCCTTTGTGTGACTGTTAAGCTAAAGTGCCTTTGTTCAGATCCCTGTCCACCTGCAGATGGCAGGAAGGAAGAAATGAACACATCTCCCTGCCTGAGGCTTCCCATTCTAGGAGATAATTGCAATATTAAAGCCCTTTTTACTTTGTTTCCTCACCTCTCCCCATTTCTGATCCATAAAAGAACCTGGAAACCCGACCCCAACAACAGGGTTATTTTGACATATTAGTCTGCCATCTTCTAAGTCAGGCTTTCCAAATAAACTCGTATTCCTTGCCTCAACACCTTTTCCCTCAGATTCATTGGTCTATCATATAGCAAGCAGAGCAAGCTTGGACTTGGTAACAAGGGGAAGGAGATCACTCATTCCGGCTTCCCTCAAATATTTGAGTGCCTAGAGCATCCCAGGTACAGCACCAGGCACTGAAAAAATATGCTTGCTGGAAGCCATTGGGGCATATGATTACATGAGGGGAGAGGCTAGGGAAAGGGAAAGAGATTAAAAGGGGAGCTAAGAGAGGGCTAGAGAAAAAGCTCACCTGCTTTCCAGGTGTATGTAATGAGCAACAGGGCCAAGAGCCCAGGCACTGAAGAAGAAGTGCTGACATAAGTAAGATAATAAATGTTCTGAGATTTCATCACCATTGAAGAGTCCTAACACATTACTGCCAGGGCTTAGTTCTCCCTCTGATTCATATTTCTTCTCTGCTGTGGGATCATTTGGTTCTTGAACCTGTAGAATTACTGACTGATTCCTTTCTGGTCAGGTTCCTTTTAGCTACACACAGACTCCTCTTGTAATGAAAAACAGGTTTCCTGTTACAGCTTGCTTTACATTCAGGTAACATGTTGCCGTCTGGAATGAGCAAGTGTCGAGTTTGAGTCATATTTTCCACCCTGATGCTAAGCCCCTGTGCTTCCTATGTCTGGTGCTGAAGGGGAGACTGGGAAATAAAAAACTTCAGTTAGGTCAGAAAATTTATTTCCCACCCAAAGGGTTAATTGGCTTCTGGAAGGAACAAAGACGCAGAGCTACTGTGACTGCTTCCCCAGCACCAGAGTTAGTGCAACACCTTCCAAGCCTTCCCGGAGAGGCTGGCTTCGGTCCGGGGAGAGTGGATCCACTTCCCCATCAGGGAGGGAAGGTTGAAGAAGTTATCTGATTTTTGGTATCTCTGAGAACCTCATTTTGAGCTGCCTTCAGAGACTCATAGAAGACCTTTAGGTCCATGACTGAGAAGGGCAAACCATCACTGAAATTATTTTCCCCAGGGAGCAGTCCATGTAAACAGGAACAAATGTCTGGGGAAAAGTCCAATAATCAGCAATGACAGAGTTCTATGCCAGTGTGAAAACTATGCCAGTTCTACGCCAGTGTGCATACTATATATAGTAACACAGTAACCAGACATTTTTGTTATTGAAAAGATTGAATAAACTTTTAAAACATTATTGGGACTGATACGTTTACAATAATTTTCCCTCTGCTCCAAAAGCAAGGATGAAGGATAGACAACACACACCCACATACATGAAGGGCAGAATCTGAGGGGGGAGTTATTTCAAAAGTCTGTTAATACCTTGAAACTATCTGTTTAAAAAGAAGTCAATCTTACCTTTTATTGGGGAAAATACCTTAAGGTAGTAAAATAAACAATGAGGCCACTTGGGTATAACTTAGATAAGAAAGAAAATCACAGGAATTTGGCAAGTACAGTAGAAGTTTCTTGGAGTAGGGATAAGCTGGGCAGACAGGAAGGACAGGTCAGGAGGCAACTCCCTGTGGTGCTAAACGACCCTCAGGGGGTTCCTGTAAAATGATGCCTAGAACTGAATTTAGAGTTCTTTCTTTTCTGGTGCTGTAATTATTCTCTAGATCTGATAGATAGAGTGCCTGATGAACTCTGGACGGAGGTTCGTGACATTGTACAGGAGACAGGGACCAAGACTACCCCCATGGAAAAGAAATGTTAAAAAGCAAAATGGTTGTCTGAGGAGGCCTTACAAATAGCTGTGAAAAGAAGAGAAGCGAAAAGCAAAGGAGAAAAGGAAAGATGTAAGCATCTGAATGCAGAGTTCCAAAGAATAGCAAGGACAGATAAGAAAGCCTTCCTCAGTAATCAATGCAAAGAAATAGAGGAAAACAACAGAAAAGGAAAAACAAGAGATCTCTTCAAGAAAATTAGAGATTCCAAGGGAACATTTCATGCAAAGATGGGCTCGATAAAGGACAGAAATGGTATGGACCTAACAGAAGCAGAAGATATTAAAAAGAGGTGGCAAGAATACACAGAAGAACTGTACAAAAAAGATCTTCACAACCAAGATAGTCACGATAACATGATCACTGACCTAGAGCCAGACATCTTGGAATGTGAAGTCAAGTGGGCCTTAGAAAGCATCACTACGAACAAAGCTAGTGGTGGTGATGGAATTCCAGTTGAGCTATTTCAAATCTTGAAAGATGATGCTGTGAAAGTGTTGCACTCAATATGCCAGCAAATTTGGAAAACTCAGCAGTGGCCACAGGACTGGAGAAGGTCAATCTTCATTCCAATCCCAAAGAAAGGCAATGCCAAAGAATGCTCAAACTACCGCACAATTGCACTCATCTCACACGCTAGTAAAGTCATGCTCAAAATTCTCCAAGCCAGGCTTCAGCAATATGTGAACTGAGAACTCCCAGATGTTCAAGCAGGTTTTAGAAAAGGCAGAGGCACCAGAGATCAAATTGTCAACATCCACTGGATCATGGAGAAAGCAAGAGAGTTCCAGAAAAACATCTATTTCTGCTTCATTGACTATGCCAAAGCCTTTGACTGTGTGGATCACAATAAACTGTGGAACATTCTGAAAGAGATGGGAATCCCAGACCACCTGACCTGCCTCTTGAGGAACCTGTATGCAGGTCAGGAAGCAACAGTTAGAACTGGACATGGAACAACAGACTGGTTCCAAATAGGAAAAGGAGTACGTCAAGGCTGTATATTTGTCACCTTGTTTATTTAACTTCTATGCAGAGTACATCATGAGGAACGCTGGGCTGGAAGAAGCACAAGCTGGAATCAAGATTGCCAGGAGAAATATCAATAATCTCAGATATGCTGATGACACTACCCTTATGGCAGAAAGTGAAGAGGAACTCAAAAGCCTCTTGATGAAAGTGAAAGAGGAGAGTGAAAAGGTTGGCTTGAAGCTCAACATTCAGAAAACAAAGATCGTGGCATCTGGTCCCATCACTTCATGGGAAATAGATGGAAAAACAGTGGAAACAGTGTCAGACTTTATTTTTTTGGGCTCCAAAATAAACACTGCAGATGCTGATTGCAGCCATGAAATTAAAAGACGCTTGCTCCTTGGAAGGAAAGTTATGACCAACCTTGATAATATTAAAAAGCAGAGACATTACTTTGCCAACAAAGGTCCGTCTAGTCAAGGCTATGGTTTTTCCCGTGGTCATGTATGGATGTGAGAGTTGGACTGTGAAGAAAGCTGATCGCCGAAGAATCGATGCTTTTGAACTGTGGTGTTGGAGAAGACTCTTGAGAGTCCCTTGGACTGCAAGGAGATCCAACCAGTCCATTCTGAGGGAGATCAATCCTGGGTGCTCATTGGAAGGACTGATGCTAAAGCTGAAACTGCAATACTTTGGCCACCTCATGTGACGAGTTGACTCACTGGAAAAGACTCTGATGATGGAAAAGGTTGGGGGCGGGAGGAGAAGGGGATGACCGAGAATGAGATGGCTGGATGGCATCACCGACTCTGTGGACATGAGTTTGAGTGAACTCCGGGAGTTGGTGATGGACAGGGAGGCCTGGCGTGCTGTGATTCATGGGGTCGCAGAGAGTCGGACACGACTGAGCGACTGAACTGAACTGAACTGAACTATTCTCAGCTATCCCAAATCTTTACAATTCAATACCCTGGTATTGAACTTTGTGAGGAATGAAGGATGAGGAACTAAGAAGAGCAGGAAGAGGTCATCAAATCCAAAAACCCAGAGGGATGGGATGAGTAGGCTGCAATGAAAGTTGGAAATGGAGTACAGCTTGTTTCCCAGATGTATTTGAAAGTGATACCAGAAAATGGGGGTGCAGTTGGGGGTGGGGAAGGGAAACGTTAGTGTTACTCCTACACTCACTCAGGTGACTTCTTTTGAGTCCCAAGAATATTTCTTGTAATTACCACCTTGTTCTATTATCCTCCTAAACGCTTCTGCTGCTGAAAGGTAAGCAAACATCTTCTTAGAGCTCCAGAGATATTGCTTTGATGTGAAAAGTCTGCATGCATGAATGGCTGCAAAGAGGAGTTTGACCCCTAGGGGGTGATCACACCATATGGTAAAGGGGAGCATACTGGAAGGGCAAAAACAAAGATAAGAAAACAGCTCTAAGTCCCAGTTTTAGGTCCAGCTGCTGGGTAATGACACACATGCACCCATGTAGGTACAAGTCATCTGTCTAGTTATAGCCCCTGGATAGAAAGAGAAATTCTTCCTGGACTTGGAGGTTTGTGCCTTCCCAATGCAAGATGCTACAGCAGGTGAGCTAGCCCCTACTGTCACTCACAAGTGAGAGGGTAGGACAGGAAGGGACTCCTATTTCTGTGACAGAGACCCCAGTCCCTGAGGAGACAGCAGACCATGTCTACAGGAGGGAAAGTAGACCACCCCATGGGGACTCGTAGACTAGGAATTGGAGGCAATAAAGCAGCACCAGTTCACCTAAATATGACTGAGTGACTCTGAAGACTCCAGCTTTGGCACATCTCTTCAGGGTCAATCCTGGGCTTAGCAGGTTCAGAGTGAGAATAGTTCCACCCAGTTTCCACATGATGCAATTTATCTTCTGGTCCCTGTCTCCTAGAATGATACTGGATGGTGAAGCTGTCTTTTCTCATCTGTTTGGTTGCTGGCAGAGTGTGTAGGCCTGAGAACTCTCTACCCAGCCTGAGCAAGTGGCAGGAAGTCCCCAACATCCTTCAAAGGAGAATGGGGACCAGAGCTGACAGACTGACAGACTGGGAAATACTTTTTTTAAATAGCCAGTTCTTTAAGAACCCCCCCCGCAAAAAACTCTAATTTTTAAATATGTACATTTCAGTGAATTTCGGTAAAATTATGCACACATCCAACACTCTTCACAATCAAGATGCAGAACATTTCCCCATCAAACCAGAAAGCTCCCCTGTGCTCCTAGTTGGTCTCTGCTAACTCCCAACCCCATGGATCTGCTTCTGTCACTGGACTGTTTTGCTGTTCCACATAAATGAAGTCATCGAGCATGTACTCTTGTGTCTTCTTTGACTCAGTGTGTTTTTGAGTTTCATCTATGTGTGTCATTCCTTTTCATTTCTAGCTAGTATGCCATTCTTTGGATGTAAGACAAAGTATCTGTTTATATGTAAGTAGACATTAGACGCGGAGAAGGCAATGGCAAGCCACTTCAGTACTCTTGCCTGGAAAATCCCATGGATGGAGGAGCCTGGTGGGCTGCAGTCCATGGGGTCACTAGGGGTCGGACACGACTGAGCGACTTCACTTTCACTTTTCACTTTCACACATTGGAGAAGGAAATGGCAACCCACTCCAGTGTTCTTGCCTGGAGAATCCCAGGGACAGGGGAGCCTGGTGGACTTCCATCTATGGGGTCACACAGAGTCGGACACGACTGAAGTGACTTAGCAGCAGCAGCAGCAGCAGCAGACATTAGACGACGAGTTGACTCACTGGAAAAGACTCTGATGATGGGAGGGATTGGGGGCGGGAGGAGAAGGGGACGACCGAGAATGAGATGGCTGGATGGCATCACCGACTCTGTGGACATGAGTTTGAGTGAACTCCGGGAGTTGGTGATGGACAGGGAGGCCTGGCGTGCTGTGATTCATGGGGTCGCGGAGAGTCGGACACGACTGAGAGACTGAACTGAACTGAATTGAGACATTAGATTGCTTCTGGTTTTTGACTATTGTAAGTAATTCATGGGGTCGCAAAGAGTTGGACATGACTGAGTGACTGAATTGAACTGAAGTAAAGCTGCTATGAACATTTATTTACAAGTCTCTGTATAGACTAGTGTTTTCATTTCTCTTGGGTAAATAACTAGATATGGGATTTTTGGCTATATGGAAACTGTTCTGTTCAACTTTATAAGAAACCATCAAATAGCTTTCCAATTGCTTATACCAATTTACATTCTGACCAATAGTATATGAATTCCAGTTGCTCCACATCTTTGTCAACACTTAGTATTCTCTTTTTTATTTGGCTGTTCTAGGAGGTGTGAAGTGGTACTGAATTATGCTGACTGATGTTGAACATCTCATCATGTGCTTATTAATATCTGGATATCTTCTTTTGGGTAATGTCCATTCAAATGTTCTCATTTTTTATGTTGATTGTCATCTTATTAAGTTGTATTACTTTTCAAAAATATATTTTGACTTGCCTTTCCTTTTCTTAACAGCAAAAGTTCTGAATTTTGATGAAATCCAGTTTATAATTTTTTAATAGTTGTGTGTTTTGTGTTTATGTGAAATACTTGACCATGCTGAAATGATGGAGATTTTAAAAAATATTTTCCTTCAGTGCTTCCATTGTTTTAGATCTTATATTTAAACTGATGATCTGCTGCTGCTGCTGCTGCTGCTGCTAAGTCACTTCAGTCGTGTCCGACTCTGTGTGACCCCATAGATGGAAGCCCACTAGGCTCCCCCGTCCCTGGGATTCTCCAGGCAAGAACACTGGAGTGGGTTGCCATTTCCTTCCCCAATGTGTGAAAGTGAAAAGTGAAAGTGAAGTCGCTCAGTCATGTCCGACCCTTAGCGACCCCACGGACTGAAGCCTACCAGGCTCCTCCATCCATGGGATTTTCTAGGCAAGAGTACTGGAGTGGCTTGCCATTGCCTTCTCCGAAACTGATGATCTACTTAGAGTTAAAAAGAATCTCAATTCTTACTTCATGTCATACATAAAATTTAACTCTAAATAGATCATAAATTTAAATACAAGATCTAAAACAATGAAAACACTGAAGGAAATTATAAAGAAAATCTCCATCACTGCAGCATGGTCAAATATTTCAATAAACAGAGAAGGCACAACTATTAAAAAATGATAAATTGGTCTCTGGTGGCTTGGGCTTCCCTGATGGCTCAAACAGTGAAGAATCTGCCCGCAATGCAGGAGACCTGGGTTTGATCCCTGGGTCAGGAAGATCCCCTGTAGAAGGGAATGGCACACACTCAAGTGTTCTTACCTGGAGAATCTCATGGAATGAGGAGCCTGGATGGCTACAGTCCATGGAGTTGCAAAGAGTTGGACATGACTGAGTGACTAACTCTTTCTCTAGTGGTTCAGTGGTTAAAAAAAAAAAAAAAATCCACCTGCAATGCAGGAGACTCGGGTTCAATCCCTTGGTTGGGAAGATCCCCTAGAGAAGAAAATGGCAACCCACTCCAGTATTCTTGCCTGGGAAATTCCAAGGACAGAGGAGCCCCATGGACTACAGTTCTTGGGGTTGCAAAAGAGTTGAACATGACTTAGCAAATAAACAACAACAACAACAGTTCCCACATCATTTCTTAAAAATCTCTCATTTTCTAATTAGTTACTTGGCACCTTTTCTGAAAACCAATTGGTCATGTATGTGTGCATCAATTTTCAGTTCAGTTCAGTTCAGTGAACCCACTCTAGTATTCTTGCCTGGGAAATCCCAAGGACAGAGGAGCCCCATGGACTACAGTTCTTGGGGTTGCAAAAGTGTTGAACATGACTTAGCAAATAAATGACAACAACAAGAGTTCCCACATCATTTCTTAAAAATCTCTCATTTTCTAATTAGTTACTTGGCACCTTTTCTGAAAACCAATTGGTCATGTATGTGTGCATCTATTTTAGGAGTCTTGATTTCATTCCATTAGTCTAGAATATCTGTTCCTTCACTAATTATATATTGAGTCCTGAAAACAGTAGTGTAAGTCCTTCAACTTTGTACATTGACTTTTCCCTATTATTTGAACCAGCATTTAAATTTTAAAATTAACTCATTAATTTCTACAACTATTCTGTTATAATTTTGACTGGAATTGTATTAAGCTTATAGATCAATTTGGGAAGAATCTACATCTTAACAATATTGAGTCTTTCAATCTATGAACATGGTATGAGTCTCTATATACCTAGGCCTTGTTGCATTTCTCTTGGCAATATTTTGTAAATTTTACTGTGCATCCTTTCTGCTAAATTTATGCTTATTTCATATTTTTTTATATTACTGTTAAGTGATATTTTTATTTTAACTTTTGCTTGTTTATTGCTTAGTACATACAAATAAACATTAATTTTAATTTATTTTGAAATTAATTTGTATTTGTCATTTTACTAAACTCACTAATTAAATTTGCCAAATGCTTTCCCCACATTAGGGTGGCCAAATTCATGTTCATTTTTACGGTATATTGCACAGCTGGTGGATCCCAGATTTCTTACTTTCATTAATGTTTTTCCTGTGTTTTATTTTTAAAATTAACCCTCCCTGAGGTCCTGATCTATCTCTCCTTATTCCTTATTCCCCATCAGACTGAGTCACAGCAGAAGCCCAACTCTAAGGGGGAGAGCAGAGGATTTGAGGCAAGACTGGGCTATATTCCAGGCTGTTTCTGCCTAATAGATCTGTTTAGGATATTATTACCTCTATTTTTTCTTCCTCTGCCTATGAAACGGGAATAAAGTCTGCTGCACTTAAAAATATTGTAAACTGAATGGGGCAATTCACCCGGAGAGTTACATATATGAGATATTTGTAACATAGTGGAATCATCATTGATCTCAGAAAAGATTTCTTAAGGAAAACATAAAATGAAGAAATAGAGCAAATATAATAAAAATGTTGGAAAAATTTGCTCTGGAAAAGTCTCTACATTGTTAATTCTAGCTTTCCTGCTCCTATCTACTTGCAGCCGTTTCACACCTGGGGATGTATGGAAATAAATGTTAGCATGAGGAGTATCTGCTGTCTAGGTAGCAAAAAGAGAAAAGTCAAAATACATCCCCCAAGCTAATAAACAAACAAAACACCGATTGCTTATATGATTGATGATAGATTTTATATACACGCTACTTCAAGAATCCAAGAAGAAAATAGAGAAACTTAACTAGAAAATCAAATTTTTGACTTACTTTTCTTGGAAATCTCTGGTATTGGATTTCTTCACCTGCTGGACCCAATTGATATTTTGCCAGTATACAGTAAAGTATGATAAAAATTCCTGAATATTTATACATTTTGTTTCATTTTCTTTTGTCTTATTTTTTGTTTAAACCTAAAAGCCTACAAATATGCTAAATACACAATGATACAATCATGAACAACTACACGATGCCTACTGGCTATTCTTGGGACACCTTTGTTCATGCCAAGAGCTGTCACTGTGTGGATGTAGATGAATTATTTTCTGGGAGTAAGAAGTGGAGAAAAAGCAAAGGACATCTCATTCGTTGTTTTAACCTTGGGGGAAAGAGAATAAATCTGGTTTTGGCATCTCTCTGAGGAAAAGAATATCTTGACATGTACATAGAGCTCTTGGAGAAAGCCTAGTATCCATTGGCAGAAAGGGTGATATTCTGAATACATCTGAATAATTGAAATGCCTGACTATGGCAGAGCGCTCACCAGGATATAAATCATGCTGCTTACCAAGTGCGACACCTCACATGTGACTATGACTCCAGCTCACGTAATGAAATGGTTTTCTATGAACTTTGTGCAGATAAATTAAAGCAGCATTGCTAAGAATTACATTCATAATCCAATTTTGAGAGCAGAGCTGAATGGACAGAATTCCATCAGTAATGAAAACAAACAAAAAAGGAAACTGAAGCATTTCTATTAGGATGCTTGCAGGCAGGTTTATGAATCGAGTGCCTGATGAATCTCCGCCTGCTCCTCCTTAAAGTTGAATTTTGGCATCCATCCTAACTTCTAATATTTGTTCTTAATCTGTCCTCAAGCCTCAAGGTACAAAACCATCTTCAGGGCAATGATTCTAAGGACTCTGTCTACCCAGAGGAGAAATCATGTTGCCAGAATCACTTCCCATTTCCTAGTGGATCATTTTTTGTTAAAATATTCCTAACATTGAAATTAGGATCCCTGTGCTATCTCCCACCAGATTTTTTTTCTTCAAATAATGTAGGACAAAAATGAAGCAAAAAGCATTTTACTTTTCTCCTACTTATGTCATCTAGAGGATAATTTTCTTTTCTTTCCTTTTCTTTTCTTCTTTTGCTCACACTGCACAGCATGCTGGATCTTAGTTCCCTGACCAGGCATTGAACATGTACCCTTGAAGTGGAAGCCCAAAGTCTTCACCACTGGGCCTCTAAGGAATCCCGATATTTTATTTTTTAATGGAGTATAGTTGGTTTACAGTGTGTGTTAGTTTCTGCTGTACAGCATACTTCATCACTTATGCATGCATGCATGCTAAGTCGCTTCAGTCGTGTCTGACTCTGCGATCCTATGGACAGCAGCCCACCAGGCTCCTCTGTCCATGGGATTCTCTAAGCAAGAATACTGGAGTGAGTTGCCATTTCCTTCTCCCTAATCACTTATATGTAGAATCTAAAAAAATGGTACATACAGAAACAGCCACAGATGTAGAAAACAAACGTATGGTTATCAAGGGAGAAAGCTGAGGGAGATAAATTAGGAGATAAAGGATAATTTTCTATGCTTCTCTCCAGTGGTCTTGGCTCAGAACCTAAGAAAGTGTCCCTCTCTTCCTAGGAGTCTGTAATGGCCATCACAGCCTGAGCCTGTGTAAAAATTCTTCCAGTTACCTGCCTGGCTGGTTCAGCTTTCTTCTGATTGGAACATATTTTTTTCTTCATGATGTTAGTCCAGGGTCAAATTCCTAGCTTCCCTGGTGTAAATAAATCGGCTATGTGTAACTTGTCTACAACAGAAGGCACATCACCGTATATAGAGTGTAAGAGAGATTTCCCTTTGATGAAAAAAAAAAGTTAAATGTTTATAAGAAATTTTGCAGGTCTGGATACCATTAACTTTAAACAATTAATAAAAGTGACACTAGGACACAATAAATTTTAGTTTTCAAAGAAACAATTTGACTTTCTACATTGCTTCTGCCTCACTGGTGTTTGAGATGAAAGGGACAGTAATTGAAATGAAACTCATCAGCATTAAAGAAGGCCTCATGGGGAGAAACAGAGGGGGGTGGTGGTTAAGAAGGCTGTGGAATCCTGCAACACAGGCAGGGGCTCAAGGATCTGAGGGAGGCAGCCATGGGGACACATACCTACTTATGATCCCGACCCTGGTCTGGTAAAAGTTAAAAAAAATAAAATTGACACAATACGCACATGGTGGATAAAGTACTTTTTTTTTTAAAATCTCATCTTCCTTTGTTCCAGTTTCATTATTTAAAAAAAAAAAACCAAAGAACATCATTTTTTTAAATCATTTTATTTTGTTTTGGTGTATAGTTGATTAACAATACTGTGTTAGTCTCAGGTATACAGCAAAGTGATTCAGTGATACATGTATTTGTTCTTTTTCAAATTTTTTTCCCATTTAGGTTGTTACATAATATTGAAAAACCCTCATGCTTTAAGGAAAGAGGTTTCCACAAACTGACTCTAGAAACCAGTGGAAGAATAGATCTGTGACACAAATAAGGATAATGAATATGTAACCTAAGTGGCCCAAAGTTTTCCCACCAATTCTGGGGTTACCCTTCTTTTGAAATCTAAACAGTTCTACTGGCTAATGCTTGTTGAGTGCTTGCTGTACGTCATGTGCTAATTTTCTGTCAGTTAGTCTTTACTGGGACCATGTTTTATTTTACCTCCCCTACTCCCTCATCCCTAAAGAGTTGAAATGATCTTCTCAAAACAAATCTAATTGTCCTTCTCTCAATCACTCCTCATTACTCAGGAAAATATCCCAAAGTTTTGATCTGCCCTACCGGTACTGCAGTCTTCCTGGGTGGCTCAGTGGTTAAGAATCAGCCTGCAATGCAAGAGAAATGAAAAGTGAAAGTCACTCAGTTGTGTCTGACGCTTTGTGACCCCATGGACTATACAGTCCATGGAATTTTCCAGGCCAGAACACTGGAGTAGGTAGCCTTTCTCTTCTCCAGGAGATCTTCCCAACCCAGGGACTGAACCCAGGTCTCCCACATTGCAGGTGGATTCTTTACTAGTTGAGCCACAAGGGAAGCCCAAGAATACTGGAGTGGATACCCTATCCCTTCTCTAGTGGATCTTCCTGACCGAAGAATTGAACTGGGGTCTCCTGCATTGCAAGTGGATTCTTTACCAACTGAGCAATGCAAAAGACATGGGTTCAACCCCTGAATTGGGATACCCACTCCAGTACTCATGCCTGGGAAATCCCATGGACAGAGGAAACTGGCAGGGTACATACAGTCCATGGGGTTGCAGAGTTGGACATGACTTAGTGACTAAATAACAATGAGTGTTGCCGGTCTCCAGACACTTTACCTTGCAAGAACTGTGGTCTCCATCTTTGGGGGATTTCAGGCTGTTGCCCTTTTGATTAATCTGAAGGGCAGGCCACCTCCTGTCTCAGGGCCACTGCCCATGCTGAACCCTTTCCCTCTGCTTGTTGCAGCGAATGCCACATATTTCTCAGATCTCAGCTGAAGTGCCACATCCCCAGAAGAATATCCTGACTCCCCAAGTTAAATCAGGTCCCATATCACACTCTCACCATACCTGTATTTCTCCTTTGTTGTCCTTATCAGAGTTGTAGTTGTGCATTTTGAGGGTGATCCTTTGTGGACAGGGCCATCTTTAATTTGTTTACTGGCTTTCCTCCCAGCATCTAGCACAATGCCTGGTGCAAAAAAGGCATTCAGTACATATATGGAATGAATGGATGGATGGATGCTGAATAGAAAGACCAACCTGACTTGCCTTAACTTGGAACTTGTATTATCCTGGGAGCCAGCATTCCCATGGGGAGAAGCACTTGCCACATCAACTCATTTGCTCTCAGGAGGCTACATTAATGTTTTCAGGAACTCTAGACCCACTAATTTAAGCCCCATTTTCCATTGAAAGTAACTGCATGAATGCATCAGTTAGCAGTGAGAGGGCTGGGATTATTTAGAACCTATGTTCAATAGGATACGTTTTACTTAAGGCTTCTATTAGTCACAGCATCCTTTCTCCCTCCAAAGTATTTCATAGTCCTTGCACTTCAACAACCTGTTTTCATCATGATTGCATCCCTCCTACATTTTTATGAAAAAACTCCTTCCTTTGAACTCATAGAAATTGAAACTGAAGTTTCTTAGTTGTGTCTGACTCTTTGTGACCCCATGGACTGTAATCTACCAGGCTTCTCCGTCCATGGGATTTTCCAGGCAAGGGTACTGGAGTGGGTTGCCATTTCCTTCTCCAAGCTCATAGTTGACATCAATTATTTTTTTTTTTTTTCCTTCTTGTTACTGCACCACTTTCTTTGAAGATGTAGGTACCTGGCTTATCGTTTTCCTCTCTGACTCAATTTCTTCTGCTATCTGGGGGATATCAATGTCCTTGAACTAATTCTTACCAAGCTCTGTTGTAACAGCTCCCTCACCCACCACAACAATGGGCAGTCCTAGAACCCCTCTACCTCAAAGCAGCTTCCACCTGCATCCTCACCTACATCTCCTTCCATCTCGTACTCACTCCTAATGCAACCAGTCTTCAACCATACAAACTTCCTGCTTCATATTTCCTCAGTTTCCATTTGTCAGCACCCTGTACTCTCTCTCCAGACTCTCATGTCTCCAGAAACTCGGCCCTGAAAATCCCCAACTTAGCATGAAGCTCAACATACACCAACTCTCCTCCTGTACCTGAGCTTTAACGAAGCTCAACTCACCTGTGCAAGTGAGTGCCCTGGTACCTTGGTGGTCTGCAGTGGCAGTTGAGCCCACAGTTCTGTTTAGAATGTCTGTCTCCTGTCCTTGACAGCACCCTGTGACAAGTTTCTCTCTCTTCCTCCCCAACTCTCACCAACACTCCACAAAGATGCTGTGGTCTCCAAGTCTATCAAGGAAATGACAGAGAAGTAATGGGAAGGACTTTGTCATTCATTGTCCTTCCATTTTCAAGTCCGTGTGTAACCACATCCATTCCCTTGCCTGCTTAAATCCCACAGACTGATGTCCTCTCTGCTGCCTAAGGACAACCTCCTTTACTTCTCCTTTTAATCAGACCTCCTTCCACTCTCCCTTCTTCTTCCTCTTGGCATTTGGCCACACCGAATGGCTTCTTCACTCTGCCTCTGACTCTTCAATGAACCCAGCAAGCAGGCCAGCCATGCCTGGAGGGACCTCATGTCCAGCACCACTCCAGAATTCCTCCACCTCCAGCTCCAGGATCACTGTATCTGGTTCTTCATGAGGCTTTCTTAGGTTGTTGACCCCTTTCAGACATTTTGCTTTTGTACTCAGCTTGTATTTCTTCAAGACATTACTTCTAGGATCCATGCTTTAATTCTAAGTATAGAAACCTCAGGTGCTAGGGATCTGTCTAAAGTATAGAAATTGTGGGAACTGACTTTGCAGGTACAGGGCTTTGAGCTTCCCCTGTCCCAAATTAAGAAAAAATGGAAGATTCTTGCACTGGCATTTTGAAAATGCTCTCCTTTCTTTGGATACTGTCTTATGTCTTCATTCAGATCCAAAGACACAGAAAACAAACTTACCGTTACGACAGGGGAAAGTGGTGGGGGGGAGGGATAAACTAGAAGTTTGGAATTAATATATACACACTGCTACTGCTAAGTCACTTCAGTCGTGTCCGACTCTGTGCGACCCCACTGACGACAGCCCACCAGGCTCCCCCGTCCCTGGGATTCTCCAGGCAAGAACACTGGAGTGGGTTGCCATTTCCTTCTCCAACGTGTGAAAGTGAAAAGTGAAAGTGAAGTCGCTCAGTCGTGTCCGACCCTTAGCGACCCCATGGACTGCAGCCTACCAGGCTCCTCCATCCATGGGATTTTCTAGGCAAGAGTACTGGAGTGGCTTGCCATTGCTTTCTCCAATATACACACTGCTACTGCTAAGTCACTTCAGTCGTGTCCGACTCTGTGTGACCCCATAGACGGAAGCCCACCCGGCTCCCCCATCCCTGGGATTCTCCAGGCAAGAACACTGGAGTGGGTTGCCATTTCCTTCTCCAATGTGTGAAAGTGAAAAGTGAAAGTGAAGTCGCTCAGTCGTGTCCGACCCTTAGCGACCCCATGGACTGCAGCCCACCAGGCTCCTCCATCCATGGGATTTTCCAGGCAAGAGTACTGGAGTGGCTTGCCATTGCCTTCTCCGAATATACACACTACTATATACAAAACAGATAATCAATAAGGACCTGCTGTCTAGCACAGGAAACTGTAGTCAATATTTTGTAATCACCTAAAAGGGAAAATAATCTGAAAAAAGTATATATATATATATATATATATATATATATATATATGTATAACTGAATCACTTTGCTGTATACCTGAAACTAACACACTATTGTAGACCAAATATGCTCCAGTATAAAATAATATTTAAAAAAACAACAAAAATTGCTCTCTTCCCTTTAAATCCTGTCTTCTTTCTTCATTCTAACTTTCAGAACAGAGTCTACATTGGTGATCTACTCATACATTTAATTAATTCATCATGGGATGAGCTCATTCAATGTGAATGCAACACAGTTTGCTTACTGGCAGGGAAAGGGGGCAGGAAAAATAAAAATATGAATAAAGAAGGAAACATAAAAAAATCCCAAATTAGACACCAGATTTGGGTACTATTGTTTATTACTCTTATTTTCTGCATATATAAGGTAGAATTAAAAACCAAGAAATTTCAGAACATAAACATGTGTCCTTTATACTTCGTCAAAAAACAAAAAGAAAGATAAAAGAAATATGGTCCTTAAGTCTATCTCTTGGAGAAATACAAGCTTGGCAAATAAGGAAAATGGTGTGCTTTGCTTGAAGGAGCCTTGGAGACAAAGAGTTCTCATCTAGTGAGCTGGACACCCTGGTTTATTATGTAACCTCCAAATGCCACAGTTTCTAATCTATATTGAAAGAGCCCCAGGCTATGTCAGCTCCAAGACCTAAATTCTGAATGACCTGTGTTCCTCTTGGTGGGTGCAGGAGCAGAAACTTAGAAAGCACTTGCCTGCAACTTTTTATTTTAATTGCTTAACTTTTAATTCCATCCACATTTTATATGTATATATAATAAAATTTTGAGGTTTCATCAAAGGTCAGATAAATTCAATGAATGAGAAAAATTTGTTAGAAAACTAGTTTGTCTGAGAAGTCAATTCATAATCCAATATTTCACCAAAGTGCCCTGGCAGCAAAATTGGATTGTGAGTGTGAGACCACTCTGACCCATTGGGAGAACAGACAGTCTGCAGGGCTCTCTGATTCTACAGTTAGCACCATCTTTTCAAATAAGTAGTTAAGACCTTCTGATTGAGAAACAGGAGGGAAGAGGGCAGGGTACTATCTTTAAAAAATGACATAGCCAGAGCACGCGACATAAACTGATTAGCACCAGCTAGGTCCAAGATGGTGGATGAGTAGACTTCCAGCAGACTTTGAGCATCCTTAAACACTTGTTGCAATACGTCAGCACCTAAGTGACACACCCACCAGCACCCACCAGCACAGTTTTGAGGCCAACCATAAAAGGTCAAAAACTGGGTGGTGGCCCAATTCCTGGAAATCCCTGCCCTTTCCCCCAATACTTGGAATAATCCTCCCACTCATTATTCCATGAAATTACCCAACCCATAAAAACTAACCACACCATATTTCAAAGCTCTCTTTCACCTTCTGAGGTGGCCCACACTCTGTCCGTGGAGTGTCACATGAGTGCATATGTGCTCAGTTGTGGCTGACACTTCGTGTTTCTCTCTAAATAAATTCACTTCTAACCTATCACTTTGTCCCTGAGTTCTTTCTTGAAGAAGCAAGAACCTTAAATTCACCAGGAACTGTTGTATCCTCTTTTCTCTCTGCATCTGAAATTTCATATCCACTCTTCTGTTGTTCTAAATGGGGTGAAGGGAAATCTGGAAGCAGAGATGACAACATGGCAGTGTGGGGTGAGAGGCAGAGTGGATGAGGCTCAGTCCAGAAGTGATCTTAAGCCCAGGTCTCCAGGTGTCTCCAGGTGGATCTGGTGTCCTCTTCCCAGACCCTCCATCTCACAGGAGAGGTCAACACCATCTGCAGCCTCTTCCTTAGCAATCCTGGTCCCTGACTTTAGGAATACTCTGAGTGATTTTTTAAAAAACAAGTTTTAGGGGATTGAGAAGTTAATGTTTTTGTTTGGTTTAGTTTCTTAATTCCTCAAATATGGTTCTAGAGGACTGGTTCCCAGACATTTGTGAATTTTTTTTTTAATTGAGAACATAGTTTTCTCTAGTGCCATGCAACAATTTTTAAAAACCCCACAAAACTATTAAGATTCTCACCATCTCCTTTAAAATAGGACATAAAGTGGAGAGAGGGCCTTATATCACAGAGCAACCTTTACCACAGGAGTTGAAAACCTTATACTCATGTGTTTCAAAACACGATACTATCTATTTTTCGCATTTTGTCTTAAACCAGTTACAATTTTGCCACAAATTGGCACTGGTGCATGGATCAGCATTTTGCAATTACAGTATTCTTTTAGGGAAGACTCCAAGATAAAAACTGACAGCCTTTTCATATACATTTTTAGTAATGCCTTCACATTACTGAACTCCTGAGAAAGATGGGATCATTCCTTTCTCAGACCATATGTATGTTGGGCATATTTTAATATGTCACATACTTTATTGTACTGTCCTGTCTTCCTCTCATACTTATTGGGAGGGCAGGGACACTTTCAGGCTCTCCATGCTTCTGCAAAAAAGCAGGATGGACTTGTTTTCACTGGGAGCTGTTCTTTCGTGTGTGTACTCTTGTACACAGGCAATGGCCCCTTACCTCCAGTCATCACCCTCCATGGGGAGCCAGAAACTCAGCCTAAACATTGTTGTTGAGATTAGAAATAATTTTTTTCAAGTCAAGTGGATGGATTTTTTAGAACAAATATGGGAATGATAAGTTTTGCAACTGAGTCCTTCTATATTCTGTGTCTGATTTCTAATGTTAATAGATACATTACAGTATTTATGTAACTTTTTTAAAAATTTTTTTTACTGGTTTAAAAACTAGTATTGTGGATGGGAGCTGAGAAACAAAGTATAGCTGGCAGCGTGATTGATGGTTGCTGATTTTCTCAGGGAAATAGACCCCAAACCTTGGTCTGGAAGAGGAGGAGTGAAACAAAATTAAATTGGCTTGTCCAGTAAAAAATGGGCTTCCGAGGCGGCTCAGTGGTAAAGAATCTGCCTGCCAAGGCAGGAGATGCAAGAGATGGGTAGATCCCCTGGAGAAGGTAGTGGCAACCAACTCAGTATTCTTGCCTGGGAAATCTCATGGACAGAGAAGCCTGGTGGGCTACAGTCCATGGGGTTGCAAAGAGTCAGACATGACTGAGTGACTGAGCATGCACAAGCCCTTGCATGCCTAATAAAATAAGGAGAACTCAAAATTTTCATGGCAACTTAAAAGGAAGGCAGAGTGAGGGCTTATGGATGAATGAGGAATAAGGAAAGATGGGGGCCAGTGGTGTGGAAAGAGGTCAAAGGTGAGGTTCAGCCACAGAGCTGCTTCCTGTGGGGGAAATGGCCAGGAAACTTCCAGGAACAGGAGCATCTCATATACACTAACAGGCAGTCTCCAGCCATCTTCTATATGACTATGTGAGTTCTCTCTTAATTCTGACTCTTTCGGAAACTTTGTGAAAACTACCATCTTATTGTGGGTAATACCTTGTGTGGAAAAATTATGGAAAAACATACACATTTCCACATTTGGTCTGATGCAGAGAAGACTGCAGAAGCAGATGCAAGAGTTGAGAATCTAAATGAAACAGATAATTGAACAGAAGGAAGGTATTAGGAGAGGGAGCCACTATGAGAAGTGGAAAGTCCCTGGGATTCCTGGGAAATACAGCTAAACGAACGTTGGTGGGAAAACTCCTTTTTAGTTTTTATTTCAACGTTGAAAAGAAGGGTGCTTTCATAGGATGGAGGACTTGGAAACACCTACATAGCTGATTCTTGGGTTCTGCTAGCAATTCATCCGATGATTTTAGAAATGGCAGCTTCTCCTGACTTGCTGATGAACCAGTTGAGTGATATTTTCAACTTTAGGGTGTAAACATGGTCAGGAATCCTGCCTACCACATCCAACATCCTCACGTCCCAGGAGAACCGTCCTAGAATTTTACTCAGCACCCAGAACTTCTTGTAGGAAGATGATCATCTGGTAAGACTCCTTCAAAATTAACTGGTTTAGTATTCAAGCTCATAAAACTATATATATATATTATTTTTTCCCTCTAAAATTATGGATTTTTTGAGAGAGGAACATCAAACAGAAATTTCTGAGATCAAGAACAGGAAATGAGTGATTCAGCAGGCTGGATTTCACCCAAGGAGCTGTCTTCACAGCTGTAGAGAATAGCTGAGAAAAGTTCCAGGGGCCTAGCCTGGTACTGCTTGGAAGCAGTCAGGCTGGGAACCGCAGGAGAGCTCTCTGGAGCACGATGGAGGATGGTTGGAAAGCCTGGCTTAGGCTCCCCAGAAATATGTCAGTCTGGTGCCACTGCTCCACTGGAATATCCTTTAATTGCCTCTGACTCCATATTCGGAAGTAGTCCAGGGTGAGTCAGGATTTGGGAGAGTGGGAGCCTCTTGCCAGGCAGGAGCATTCAGGTGTTTGTTCTGCTCCAAGCGACTAAAAAGACAATTTACCCTGGTAGCTGGTGCTGCCGTGCTGTGTTCCAAAACTGAATATAGTGCTGGTTATTGAAGGAGGACTACCCTTTGGGCAGGGCAAGTGAGCTCAGTTACCACTTCTTCATTTGTTTATTCTCCTTCTGTCTAATCATAAGGCATATTCAACAAACACCTGACCCTGCCTGTTATCATCTGATGATTCTATGTGCCCAACTCTGCTGAGTCCATGGAGAGACACTTTGGAGGGCATTTCTTGGGTAATATGACTGGAGAGCTGCTATTGGAATAGGAGTAGCCCTCAAGTGTGTCTTCTTGAACCCACTGTGCCTTGATTTTAGCAGGGAGCAAAACCCTTCTACACCCTGTGGTAAGCATTTGTGGTACTTACTCAGAGGTTAAAGCGTCTGCCCCCAATGCGGGAGACCTGGTGTTCGATCCCTGGGTCGGGAAGATCCCCTGGAGAAGGAAACAGTAACCCACTCCAGTATTCTTGCCTGGAGAATCCCATGGGCAGAGAAGCCTGGTAGGCTACAGTCCACGGGGGTCGCATAGAGTCGGACACGACTGAGCGACGGAACGGAACGGAATCAGTCCCCAAACTTGTCCCATACGTCCTGCTCCTGCCACAGACACCTGCATACCCATGGTCAGGTAATTTTCAACCACATGCTATGATTTCCTGTAAACAGATCTGTTCAGTGGGTCTCCCTGTCTCCAGATTTTTCACATTCTCATGCATCCCTCTTCCCTCCCTCAGGTGAATCTTTCTCGAATGTTATTTTCATCATGTTACTCTCCTGCTCATGGCTAACAAACCTAAATAGTACAGAGAGACTTTTAATACAATGTGATAGTCTCAAATTCCACTTCTTTCTAACCTGGAGCCAACCAATTGCAACCTGTTCTCTCTCTGTTTAAAAACATTTTTGATTGTGGCAAAATGCCCAAAACATAATAGTCACCATCTTAACTATTTTTACATGCACACTTCAGTGACATTCAGGACATTCACATTCTCAATTGTATAACCAATTCTGTTTCATGATTTTTATGGTTGCCTCCATAACAGAAGATTTCTTCATAAAATTCTGGTTTTGTCTATCACCTGAAGATATTTCTTTTCTACTTTCTCCTAAAATACATGCATTCAGTTCACTTATTTGCTATCTCCTCCTCCTTCTTCAACGCAAATAACTATGTAAATGTTTCAAATGTGACTCTAACTCTGTTTATTACTTTAGGAGCTTAACATTTAAACAACCATCTCTTTACTGTAAATGGTAAGAAGCATCTCTCTCATTGTCCCTTTGAAAGTCAAATATGCCTCATTTTCTAAAGGTAAAAGGAGAATTATAAAACCAGCTTATTTACCAAACTACCACATAATGATTGAGTAAAGTTTTGGATTTTTTTTACTGGAATCCCCAAGTGACCCAGTGTTATAGGCAGGAGGCCAAATTACTGTGTTTTATTTCCCAGTTTAACTTTATGAAGGCTTCTAAATAATGTCAGTCCTTTTCAGTGATGTTGCTTTTGCGAGGGAAGGGCCAGGCATTAGAGATGCCATACGCACCACTGCTTGAGATTTATGGCCGAGTGTCTCTAGTGTATTCAAGTCATCCTTTGGGGGATTTTTTTGGCAGCAGTTGTACTTGTGTTTCTGCCTCAGAGCCTGCTGCACAGCTCTTATTCTTGGGACCTGATTATTGTATTTCCTGGATTTCACCTTCTCCTTTTTTTGGTGAAATCTCTTATTTTCCCAGTGTTTATTCTTTAGTAGCTTTTTAAGAATGGGTGCATGAATGGTACATTTTCTAAATCCTTGCATGTCTGAATTGTTTATATTTTGCATGTACACTTCATGAATAGTTTAAGTCTTTTTGACTCTTGTTCAATACAATTCACATAACATAAAATTCATCCTTTTAAGGTATTCACTTCAGTGGTTTTTAGTATATTCACAAAGCTGTCAACCATTGTTACTAATTCTAGAACACTTTCCTTATAGATTTAGTGTCTAACTTGTATGCGTGTTTCTGTGTCCAATCTCTTATGTAAATTCTCGAGAGCAAGGACTACACATCACACACCTGGTACAAAACAAAAGCAGTTGCTCATTTACATATTGAGTAAGAGGGAAGGTAAATGAAAGTCTAGAGACTTGCACTGCTGTCTGGATGAAGCAAGCACCATGTGGTAGGATTTGCAGGTAGCCTGTGGGAGCTGAGGGCAGCCTCCAACCAGTAGCTAGTAAGCAACATGGAAATCACTTAGGATGCATTGGCACTCAGTACATGCTCAGTTCCTTTTATAAACTTCCCATTCTCACCTGTTCATGGTCACACAGTTAACACTATCCACAAGTTTTGTTTTGTTTAACTTTTCCATCCTAACTAGTACAATGCTTCTCTTGGAAGCCTCTGACCCAGCCACTGGGTTGGGGTTTTTGTGCAGCACAGCCCTCAGTGCATTTGCAGAAGGTTGGTCATCCACATGACTTGCATCTGAACTTTGCAGCTAAACAGGAAATTAACATCCGAAGAGATAATATGTTGAACTCTTTTTACCTATCGGGATTTGGTTTTCTATATTAAACCCTCCTGTTCTCAGGTTTCCAAGAATCTCCTAGAAAACATGTCATGAGACTCTACCTTATACTTGACTCCAATTTGTACCTGTGCAGATACCCAGAACTTGTATGGCCCTCAAACTCATTAAATCAGATGGCACACGACGGTTAAACACTGAAGGTCAGTGTGCTCACTGCCTGAGTTTGACCTTGTTCTTAGGAGCTATTTTATACTTTCCAGGGATACATTTTTCTCAAACCTGTATCACTAAGATTTTTGGGCAGAAGAAACAGCAGAAAAAATATTGAGGTGGGGAAATATTTGGAGCATTTGAGAAAATAAAAGAAAGCCAAGGTGTTTGGAAAATGATAAATGTTAGAGTATCAGGAAATGAAACTGTAGAGGTAGAAGAAGGCTGAAATAAATAAATCCTTGCTGACGGTGGCAATGACACTGAAAAATTTCCAAATTATAATGAGGTATTTATTTTTTAAAAATTTAGTTAATCAAATAAACAAGTGAACTTAAGCAACAGGCTATCACCTATAGTACCAGCTTGCTATTTCCCCGGAAGTCAGTTTCTTTAGTTTTCTTTCTCTTAGTTGGGTAAGATTCTACAAAGAATAACTTTTAACTTTCTATCTTCTATGTCTTACTCTTCTTTTTTTATATTTTCCATCTCTCTGCCACAAACCAGGTAAATTTATTCAGTTCCACCTTCCAGTTTACCATCATTTCATTTGTTTAATCCATTGATGGTATTTTCCTTTAACAAAATAAGTGTCTCTGTTTCTAAAAGATTTTAAACAGATATGCCTGACCATTTTGTTCATTTTATGTTTCTTACTAATGTTTTACAGTCTGTATTTATTTTGAAATATTTATACATCAGTCAGTTCAATTCAGTTCAGTCGCTCAGTTGTGTCTGACTCTTTGGGACCCCATGAATCACAGCACGCCAGGCCTCCCTGTCCATCACCAACTCCTGGAGTTCACTCAAACTCATGTCCATCGGGCCGGTGATGCCATCCAGCCAACTCATTCTCTGTCGTCCCCTTCTCTTCCTGCCCCCAATCCCTCCCAGCAATACTGACTCTATATTCAGTAATTTATCATTTGTATATTAATAGTCCTTCAGTTCAGTTCAGTTCAGTTCAGTTCAGTCACTCAGTCGTGTCCGACACTCTGCGACTCCATGAATCACAGCACGCCAGGCCTCCCTGTCCATCACCAACTCCCGGAGTTCACTCAAACTCATGTCCACAGAGTTGGTGATGCCATCCAGCCATCTCAATAGTCCTTGAGGGGCTCTTATCTTTGTTCTTAGCTGCTGAGTTTTCTTGTGGAGTACTATTTCCTTAAAAGGAAGGAAATACATTACTGTAAGCTATCATCTGGTTGAACATGAGCTGTGGAAGCAATGGTGATAAGTTTCTTCAGAAAAAATATTATTTTATATTTGTAACCTGTTAACATTTTAATTGAAGTTTTTGGCCTTGGATCTTTCTAAATGCAGGCAGTGTGTGTTTGAACTCTAGATTTTCAGGAAAGCAGACTTAAGATTGCAAATTATTAATGATAAGCCTTAAGACTGCAAATTATTAATGATAATCATTATTATTTTTCCTATTTGCAACAGGGGAAAAAGGACGTTTCTTTGTGGGCAACTATTTATCAGTCAGAATGGGCTATGTAATGCTGGGTAACAAATAACTCCAAGTGATTTACACCACACTCTCAGTGACTTAGACTAAAAGAGTTAATTTCTTGTACAAAGTCTGAGTGGGTCCAAAAAGCTCCTTAGGGAAGTTGTCTTCCAGGCAGTGGTTTAGAACACATACTACTAAAAAACAAATAAACAAAACACATACAATAGTTTAACTCTGTGATTTTTCCAACTTGATACATCAGAATTTACTACAGCAGCAGAAAAGAGCTTGGGGAGTTAAGCACCAAGAGTTCTACATGAAATGACACATGTCACTTTCACATACTATTAATATCTACCACTCTCTCTTTTAACTTGCATTGAATTCTTTTTCATCTATTTACATTGTCCTAACTTCAGAGTCGGACACGACTGAAGCGACTTAGCAGCAGCAGCAGCAGCAGCTTAATGCAGAAGACTCAGATTTAGCTTCCTCACCTTGTAGAATATTCCCAGGTGACACTAGGGATAAAGAACCTGCCTGCCAATGCAGGGGATATAAGAGACACAAGGTTTGATCCCTGGGTCAGGAAGATACCCTGGAGGAGGGCATGGCAAACCACTCCAATAGTCTTGCCTGGAGAATCCCCAGGGACAGAGGAGCCTGGGGCACTACCATCCATAGGGTTGCAAAGAGTCAGACATGACTGAAGTGACTTAGCACAACCTTGTAGGATCCTATAGCTTAATCTATTTGTGGCACACAAATGTTAATTTCCTAAATTCTATGTTCTTCATATCAGTATTTGGCTCGGGGAAGTCTTTATTTTTATAGTCATTTATTATTTGCTACTTTGTTTCTCCATTCACTACTTTTTCTCTTTGGGGGCTGGGGATTAATAGAAAGTTTAGGGGATTTCCCTTATCATCTTGGAAGCTCCACAATTACTTTAAAAATATGTTCATGGTAATTTATTCAGTGTTAGGGGCACTTTTGAAAACAACTAGTTGGTATTATTTCCAGAAGCAGTTCAAAAAAGTATATTTCCACGTGGCCAATGACAAAAACATTTGAGACCAGTAGCAGGCCTCTAATTTAAGTTAATGAAGACATAGGCATTGCTCAATGGTTATCTATAGTGTGGTGTTGGAGTAATTGGCATTCACTTAGTTCAACTTTTGCATACCACAAAATTAAGCTCAGTTAATTTTACTGAATGTTGAACTTCAAGCCAACCTTTTCACTCTCCTCTTTCACTTTCATCAAGAGGCTTCTTAGTTCCTCTTCACTTTCTGCTATAAGGGTGGTGTCATCTGCATATCTGAGGTTGTTGATATTTCTCCTGGCAATCTTGATTCCATCTTGTGCTTCTTCCAGCCCAGCGTTCCTCATGATGTACTCTGCATATGAGTTAAATAAGCAGGGTAACAATATACAGCCTTGACGTACTCCTTTTCCTATTTGGAACCAGTCTGTTGTTCCATGTCCAGTTCTAACTATTGCTTCCTGACCTGCATGTAGGTTTCTCAAGAGGCAGGTCACGTGGTCTGGTATTCCCATCTCTTTCAGAATGTTCCACAGTTTATTGTGATCCACACAGTCAAAGGCTTTGGCATAGTCAATGAAGCAGAAATATATGTTTTTCTGGAACTCTCTTGCTTTTTCATGATCCAGCGGATGTTGACAATTTAATCTCTGGTGCCTCTGACTTTTCTAAAACCAGCTTGAACATCTGGAAGTTCACAGTTGATGTATTGCTGAAGCCTGGCTTGGAGAATTTTGAGCATGACTTTACTAGTGTGTGAGATGAGTGCAATTGTGCGGTAGTTGGAGCATTCTTTGGCATTGCCTTTCTTTGGGATTGTAATGAAGACTGACCTTTTCCAGTCCTGTGGCCACTGCTGAGTTTTCCAAATTTGCTGGCATATTGAGTGCAGCACTTTTACAGCATCATCTTTTAGGATTTGAAATAGTTCAACTGGAATTCCATCACCTCCACTAGCTTTGTTTGTAGTGATGCTTTCCAAGGTCCACTTGACTACACATTCCAAGATGTCTGGCTCTAGGTGAGTGATCACACCATCACGATTATCTTGGTAGTGAAGATCTTTTTTGTACAGTTCTTCTGTGTATTCTTGCCATCTCTTCTTAATATCTTCTGCTTCTGTTAGGTTCACACCATTTCTGTCCTTTATCGAGCCTATCTTTGCATGAAATGTTCCCTTGGTATCTCTAATTTTCTTGAGATCTCTTGTCTTTTCTATTCTGTTGTTTTCCTCTATTTCTTTGCATTGATCGCTGAGGAAGGCTTTCTTATCTCTCCTTGCTATTCTTTGGAACTCTGCATTCAGACGCTTATACCTTTCCTTTTCTCCTTTGCTTTTTGCTCCTCTTCTTTTCACAGCTATTTAGATGGGGAAACAGTGGAAACAGTGTCAGACTTTATTTTTTGGGGCTCCAAAATCACTGCAGATGCTGACTGCAGCCATGAAATTAAAAGACGCTTACTCCTTGGAAGGAAAGTTATGACCAACCTAGATAGCATATTAAAAAGCAGAGACATTACTTTGCCAACCAAGGTCCATCTAGTCAAGGCTATGGTTTTTCCCGTGGTCATGTATGGATGTGAGAGTTGGACTGTGAAGAAGGCTGATCACCGAAGAATTGATGCTTTTGAACTGTGGTGCTGGAGAAGACTCTTGAGAGTCCCTTGGACTGCAAGGAGATCCAACCAGTCCATTCTAAAGGAGATCAGTCCTTGGTGTTCGTTTGAAGGACTGATGCTGAAGCTGAAACTCCAATACTTTGGCCACCTCATGCGAAGAGTTGACTCACTGGAAAAGACTCTGATGCTGGGACGGATTGGGGGCAGGAGGAGAAGGGGACGACAAAGAATGAGATGGCTGGATGGCATCACCGACTCGATGGACGTGGGTTTGAGTGAACTCCGGGAGTTGGTGATGGACAGGGAGGCCTGGCATGTTGTGATTCATGGGGTTGCAAAGATTCGGACACGAATGAGCGACTGTACTGAACTGAACTGAATTTTACTGAAATTCTGCTCAGTCCTAATGTGATATATTGTTTATGGAGTAGAATTGTATGGTAATGCTAGATAATTTAACTGGGAGCTAGGAGGGACATATCAGTCTACACATGCAATTTCAGGACGCTGTTTTGGAGCTGCATGGTAGGAAACCAGTTAAGAAACCCAAAATCAACTTATATAATTGTATCAAAGAATTTTAAAATAGAGGAAGCAATATTACATGTCTGATAATTCTGATTCTGCTAGTATTGCTCCCACAGCTCGCTAGATTGGAATAGCCTCACAGGGGAGTCAGATACAGGCCTTTTTACTGTCAGGCCCAGATCACCCACACACTGTTCCTTCTGCTTCGGAGCAGATCCCGTGCCCTCACCGACATCTCTTGACTCGATGGCAGTCGTTCCTACTCTATCTTGTGGATGGGGGTCATAACTCTCCCTCCCCAAGATTGGCTCTGGAGTGGAAAAGTCCTCAGGTACTCCTTTTCATCCCTGCCTCTGAAGGTAGGCTTATCTTTTTTAATGCAGGGGGAAAAAAAACAAAAATCAAACTTCAGTAAGTATAGAGGCATTCTGAAATATTTGTAACCCAATTTTCTATTTGTTATGACCCCTGGTTTTCCTTTCCAAGAAGGAAGTTGGGATATAGATTGTTCTCTGTCCATATAGAATAGAAGGACTTACCAATGCCCTCCTGCAGGTGTGACTGTGATCCCTCACTCCAGGAATCCCTCTCCTTCCTGGCAGGCATGTCATAAGATGCCACCAAAGCTCAGGTGAGTGCTCACTTTTCTTGGAGTCAGGAGATTAAACTGAGTCAGACCCTTCCCATAGGATCTCTTTCCTATAAACATATGTTAACCAACATGTCATTTGGGAGGTTGTTGGAGAGCTGACTGGTGTAGCACTGCAAAGCTGGACAGGTTAATTCACATTCCAAATGGGACTTAGTGAGTGGCCATACCTATAAGCAAAAATTAGGAAGAAAAAGCTGGGAAATATCTTCCTTTCAGGTGAGTCTATACTGGAATGTGGAGATTGATACTGGGAGGAAATTAGTGGTCTTTGCACCTTGAATAATTATTTAACAAATAGCTATCAGACGTATCCTGCCCAGTCTCAACACCTTGTTAGACTACTGAGGTATGAAAGTGAGAAAAGCAGAGTTTATACCCTGGTTAGTAAGACAAACAAACAAATCAGTACATAGAGACAGCAGTTTAAGTGCTGGGAAGAAATGTCACCTTCTTTTCCTTTCCTGTATCTTTCTAAATTCTTCAGCTTTTCATTTGTTTCTTTTTCAGTCTCATGTGGGGTTTTCCTTCCCAGTTGGCACAACAGTGTTGTTAAACTAAGGGTCATGTTTAGTGCAGGTATGTGTGCCAAGTATTACTCTAATCCTGCCCCATACCAAAAATGTCCATCCCTGGGACCCTGAGGCAAAATGACCAGCAAGTAGCACAAGGAGAAACTCTGCTTTTCAGCTGGGACACTCTGACCCCAAACCATAGTGTAGAGCTCTACTTGCCTGAACCATGAGTCACCCTCCCGTGCTGAAACCTGCATGAGCTGGGGGATGACTGGGTTTTGCATCACATTGAAAAAACACTGATCGTGTCAATGTATGGCAAAATCAACCAATATATTAATGTAAAGTAATTTGCCTCAAAAAAAAAAAAAAACAAACTCTTAAAGAGTAATGTAAACCTTTGCTGATATTCTAGAAGACATAGTAAAAGATTGAATTACTTCAACACATGTATAGCATCCTAAAACCCTTTTTTTTTTTCATTTGATGAAAATGCTGGAAATTTAAATCCTTCTTCACATTTCTCTCTCCCTCAAGTCTTCCTGGAGGGTTAGCTGCCCTAATCGCTCTTTCTTTTCTTCCCATTTAGTTTTGCTTTCCCTCAGACTTCAAAGCCAATCTACAATGACTTAAAGTTCTTCATCCCTGTCTTGCATCTCTCCAGATGGACTGTTTGTAAATGATGGCATTTCTCCTGTAATGATCATTTCCCCTGTAAATGATGTAAATCCCTTCAGAGATTTAACATTTCTTCATCAGTGCTGGCTCAGCTGACGTCAGTCTGGCATCTCTGTCTGGCTCTTCCATGGTCACTTTGCAAGATCCCACTTAGTCTGCCGGCGACTGTCTCTCATGTAAGGTCTGGAAGGCAAGCCAGAAGAAGCCATCATTCTGGAGGACATGTAGTAATTACATGGCCAGAGGACGATCTCAACAACCACCTGCTTTGGCAGCTGAGATCACTGGTAGCTGCTGGCCCAGCAATTTCTAAGATTCACTGCAGCTTTGGGTCTGGCTCCAGGAGCCCTATCTCTGACCTTTGCTCCTCCAGTGACTCTGGTGGAGGTAAAGCCATTCTTCCCTGTACAAAAACCCTCCTTACCTGAAACATCTATAGTTACAATGCTCATACATCTGGTTTATCTGGGATAGTCCCATTTATACTTGTTTTCCTCAATTAACTGTTAATAACAGCCTACTTTGCTCTCAAAATGTTCCAGATTGACTGATAAATTATAAGACAGATTTGCCAGGCAAGGCTCTTGTTTCTCTAATGGCATCCTGCCTGACATACCTTATGATTCTCTCCAGTTATTGATCTGAGGTACAAGAAACAGGGAAGCGTGTGAATATTTCCTTTCTCTTCTTGCTACACTTCAGATGAGGTATCCTCAAGCAACCTCTGGGTGGAGCCTTCTTGTGCCTCTGGTCCTAGGGCAGGTCTTGTGTGCAGCAGGGGCAGCCCTCAGGGAAACCGAGCTTTTCTCTCTGAAGAAGAAAGCCCACACCCAACATTTGCTCGGAAACCACTGTTAGCTCCACCGCTAGAAACATGGCTTGATGTCAGGTCTTTGAACTTGACCAAACCAGATCATCAACTCCCCGCCTTGAGGGTGAAGAGAAATGAATTAGAGGAGAGAGATGGTCTTGACTTCCCTCAAGAGACAAAAGTGTCTATGGTTTTCATGTTGAACGGTCTCCTCTTTCGCTGACAGGCAAAGTTCTGGTGGTAGGATTCTCAGGGTTAGCCAGACCACAGTAATTTCAGTGCTAAATGGTGAACCCAAGATGAGGTAGACTAGGAGCAAATTAGTGAACAGCCCTCCCCACCACTCTAGATGCAGCTGGGTGTCTTCAAACTATAGTTTAGCAAGGGAAAAAATTAAGAGAATAGGAGGTATTGAAAAATAACCTCAATAATACAGTATACTAACACATATATATGGAATTTAGAAAGATGGAAATGATAACCCTGTATATGAGACAGCAAAAGAGACACAGGTGTATAGAACAGTCTTTGGGACTCTGTGGGAGAGGGTGAGGGTGAGATGATTTGGGAGAATGGCATTGAAACATGTATATTATCATATGTGAAACGAATCACCAGTCCAGGTTGGATGCATGATACAGGATGGTCAGGGCTGGTACACGGGGATGACCCAGAGGGAGGATAAGGGGAGGAGGGAGGTGGGAGGGGGGTTCAAGAAGGGGAACACATGTACACCTGGGGTGGATTCATGTCAATGTATGGCAAAATCAACCAATATAATATTGTAAAGTAATTAGCCTCCAATAAAAAAAAAAAAAAAAGAAAAAAAAGGCTAAAAAAGAAAAAAGAAAAAAAAATAACCTCAATAAAGACACACTACCTCATTTTGAAGTCAGGGGGTCAGTACTGGCCCAACTGGGTCTCCAGATAGCATCCCCCTAACCCCAGCTTTGGGAATAGGAAAGCTCTGGATCTTGGCTCTGCATCAGAGTGACATGCTGAAGATAGAGTTTTTTCTGGACCCCCCCAAATGCTTTCTATTTCTTGTGAGTTTGTTCTCTAAAATCCTTGATCCTAAGTCTTTAGATGTGGGAGAAGGGTGAATATAAGGATATTAGGTGCCATGAATTTCATCTACTGATATAGGGCTGTTTCATATCCTAAATGACATGAGAAAAGCATTTAATATGAAGAACAGAAATGAGAAGGAAAATGATTAGAATAAAAGAAAGTAAGCAGAAGGAAAATTCTAGGAGGTGAAGTAAAAAAAGAGTCTTCCCTTGACTGGAGAAATGGGCACTCAGTTGAGAAAAGGATTTGTCAAGAGTCTGATGCTAGGAGGGATTGGGGGTGGGAGGAGATGGGAACGACAGACAATGAGATGGCTGGATGGCATCTTATGTCCGACTCGATGGACATAAGTTTGAGTGAACTCCGGGAGTTGGTTATGGACAGGGAGGCCTGGCGTGCTGTGATTCATGGGGTTGCAAAGAGTCGGACACGACTGAGCGACTGAACTGAACTGAACTGAATACTATTAATGTTGTTTGTTTGTTTGGGTTTTTAAATTTTTTTCCCCAGAGCTACAAGTTCCTGTCACTTTTGGGAGTAGTAGTTCTGAAAGATTCATATTTCCTCACCATGGTAAATACAAAAAATTTTGTGTATCCCTGCTTTGTTTTTTATAAGAGATATACTTAAAACAGTTTTACTTATTTATGTGGCTGTACTAGGTCTTAATCCTGGCACATGGTATCTTTAGTTGTGGCATGTGAACTCTTAGTTGTAGCATTTATGATCTAGTTCCTGGGCCCCTGCATTGGAAGCATGGATTGTTAACCACTGAATCACCAGGGAAGTCCCATATATATTGCTGCTTTTAATTCTCAGTTAACTCTAGGTTACTCAGTTCAGATTGAGGGGGAAAGCTGAGAGGTGATTTGGATCAGCACCACTGGCTAATTTGGGTAATTCAGGATCTCAAATGTGATTTTCTTTTTTATTTTGTCTTCTAATTTTCTTAAGATAATGATTGACATAAAACAGGGTTAAGTATAAGGTGTACATCATAAGGCTTGACTTACATACATTATGAAATGATGAGCACACATAAGTTTATTGAATATCTTTCATCTCATATAGATATAAAATTAAAGAAAATCTTTTTCCTTGTGATGATAACTCTTAAGATTTGTTCTTTTAACAATATGTACACATAATGTGCAAAGGTGTTAATTGTATTTATTGTGCTGTACATTACATCCCTAGTACTTATTTATCTTATAACTGAAAGTTTGTACCTTTTGATGGCCTTCATCCAATTTTCCCTCCCCCACCTCCTGAGTGGCTCAGAGGGTAAAGAGTCTGACTGTAATGCGGGAAACCTGGGTTTGATCACTGGGTTGGAAAGATCTTCTGGAGAAGAGAATGGCAACCCATTCCAGTATTCTTGCCTGGTGAATCTTATGGACAGAGGAGCCTGGTAGGCTACAATGGGGTCACAAAGAGTCAGACACGATTGAGTAAGTAACACTTTTACTTCTTTCACCTCACCTCTGGTATCCACAATTTGATCTCTTTTTCTGTGAGTTTGTTTTCTGCTTGTTTTTGAAGTATAACTGACCTATAATATTATATTAATTCCTGTTGTATAGCATAGCAATTTGATATTTCTATGCATTTCAAAATGATCACCATAATTTTAGTTATGTCACTTTACAAAGATATAAAGATACATAATTATTAAATTATAGAAATCTTATGGATTCCTCAAAAAATTAAAAATAGAAATACTGTATGATCCAGCAATTCCACTCCTGGATACTTATCTGAAGAAACTGAAATTAACAAAACAGTAACAGAATCATTGATACAGAGAACAAACTGGCCATTGCCCGGGGTGGGGTGATGTAGGGCAAGAAAAGAAATTGGTGGGGGAGATTAAAAGGTAGACGTAAAACTGCAAAATAAATGAGTCACAGGTGTGAACTGTACAATGTGGGGAATAAAGTCAGTAATTACAGATTATCTTTATATCATGATTTCCTTTTTTGTCAACTGCATATAAAGCAGTAGCATACCCCTCAGCTTTGTTAGTTCTTTATTTTTCCTATTCTTAATTCCCTGCCTCATTTTGTCTCCTCTCTACTTATAATTCAGAGCAGCCACTGATCACCAGCATTTCTGCAAGGTAATTATTATTCTACTGGAAATATTTAGAATATTTATGTGATGCTCACATAAGTTTACTAAAAACTATTGAATTTATATATACTTTTACCAGGTGAATTGAACAGTATGTGAGTTAGTCATTATAAATGCAAAAGAGGGAAATATTTCTTGAGTGTTCAATGCATGAGCAGCAGTTTTCTATTTGTTCAAATATTTTATTTTACATATGTTAGAAAATTTAAAATTCCTGCAGAGCCATATGATAGTACTATAATCATCCCCATTTCTCAGGAAGTAGAAGTAAAGTGGGATTAAGCAAATTGCCAAGGTCACTCAGTTAGTAAATTGGAGAGTTGGGGTTTGAACCTACAACTCTGAATCAAAAGACTGTGCCCTTTATCACTTTGTGCTAATGCTTCAAATTAAGGCATTTATGAAAATCCAAGATTCACATTCAATGATTAAGTCATACGATTACTGTTTTTGTTTTGTTTTGTTTTTTAGAAAACATTTAACCACACTGTCTGAATCAAGGAGCTGCTAGCTCGACTGTATTCTCAGCCAAGGTTTGGACACACTGTGGTGAGGTGGTAGCCCTCCTTGGGGGAGGTCTTCCATCTTCAGTGAAGAAAAAAGCAGAAGGACCACAGCTTCCAGGATGGCCAACTCAGAACTTCTACAAATAGTGAATTCACTAATTTTCTCTCTCTAAAGTAAAAGTATAGTCAAAGAGTTCTAAGTAAGTTTTTCTGGAAAGTGGTGGCAGATATTTGAAAGAAAAACCCAAAGTTTTCTATCTGCAGGCAGATATCTGGTAACTACCAAGAATCAATGCAAATTTAACCACCAATTAATGTTAGAGTGATAACTCAAAGGTAAGAAATCCAGGTGGAAAAATTGTGTGTGCAAAGATGCATGCATGTGCAGCTAGGCCCTTTACCACTGGCGAATGCACAAGCACAGTCTATGTGAACTACAACATCCTCAGTGGGTTTGTTGATTGAGGTTTTGGTGTGTGGGCAGATGTGGTGGAGCATGAACCAGGAAAGGATAATTTGGGACAAGATTAGGAAAAGCCTCGCTATACATTTGGGAGATTAGTTTGAAGGTAAAAAGAAGCCACTGGAGCTTTCATTTTCCTTTCATTTTTTTTTTCTTTTAAATTGTGGTAAAATTGTTCAGTTGCTCAGTCATGCCTGACTCTTTGTGACCCCATAGACTCCAGCATGCCAGGCTTCCCTGTCCTTCACCAACTCTCAGAGCTTGCTCAAACTCATGTCCATCGAGTCAGTAATGCCATCCAACCATCTCATCCTCTGTCGTCCTCTTCTCCTCCCGCTTTCAATCTTCCCCAGCATCAGGGTCTTTTCCCGTGAGTCATCTCTTCGCATCAGGTGGCCAAAATATTGGAGCTTCAGCTTCAGCCTGAGTTCTTCCAATGAATCTTCAGGACTGATTTCCTTTAGGATTGACTGGTTTGATCTCCTTGCAGTCCAAGGAATTCTCAAGAGTCTTCTCCAACACCACAGTTCAAAAGCATCAGTTCTTCAGTGTTCAGCCTTCTTTATGGTCCAACTCTCACATCCATACATGACTACTGGAAAAACCATAGCTTTGACTAAATGGACCTTTTTGGCAAAGTAATGTCTCTGCTTTATAATATGCTGTCTATGTTTGTCATAGCTTTTCTTCCAAGGAGCAAACGTCTTTTAATTTCATGGCTGCAGTCACCATCTGCAGTGATTTTGGAGTGCAAGCAAATAAAATTGTGGTAAAATACAGAGAAAATAAAGTGCACTATCTTATTGATTTTTATGTGTTCATGGTTTTAAATACATTAATAGTATGCAACCATCACCACTACCCATCTACATAACTCTTTTCATCTTATAAATCTGAAACTCTGTTTTTATTCAGCAATAACCTCCTGTCCCCTTTCATACCCCTTTAGCAATGTCTGGCAACCACCATTCTTTGGCACTTTCTGTCTCCATGATTTGACCTACTCTAAGTGTCATTGGAGGGACTGATGCTAAAACTGAAACTGCAATACTTTGGCCACCTCATGCGATGAGTTGACTCACTGGAAAAGACTCTGATGCTGGGAAAGGTTGGGGGCGGGAGGAGAAGGGGACGACGGAGAATGAGATGGCCGGATGGCATCACTGACTCTGTGGACATGAGTTTGAGTGAACTCCGGGAGTTGGTGATGGACAGGGAGGCCTGGCGTGCTGTGATTCATGGGGTCGTGGAGAGTTGGACACGACTGAGTGACTGAACTGAACTGAATTGAAGTATCTCATGTAAGTGGGATCTTTTAATATTTGTCCTTTAGTGACTGGCTTATTTCACTTACCATAATGTCCTCAGGTTTGTCTATGTTGCAGAATTTCCCACCTTTTGTTTATCCATTCATCCTTCAATGGACATTTCAATTGCTTCTGTGTTTTCGCTATTGTGAATAATGCTGCTATGACACACCTTTATGAAAATATCTCTTAGAGACTTTGCTTTCAATTCTTTGGATATATACACCTAAGTGAAACTGCTGTATCATACGCTAATTCTTAACTTTTTGAGGGACCACAATACTATTGTCCATAGCAGCAGTAGCAGCATAGCAGCTGGACTATTTTACATTCCCACCAACGCCATGCAAAGGTTCTAATTTCTCTGCTTCCTTGTTATTGTTATTTTTGTTTGTTTTTTTGACAATAGCCATCCTAATGGCTGTGAGGGGATATCTCATTATAGTTTTTATTTCCATTTTCCTAATGATTAGTGAAGTTGGGCATCTTTTTACTGATATTTACTTATCAACCATTTCTGTATCTTCTTTGAAGAAGAGTGTATTCAAGCCCTTTGCTCAAGTTTGAATTGGCTTGTTTGGTTTTTTTGTTGCTGAGTTTAGGAGTTTTCTAAATATACTGAAGGTTAATCCTTTATCAGATATGTGATTTTCAAACATCTCCCATCACAGAATGTCACACTTTTACTCTGTTGATATTATCTTATGATACACAAAATTTAACAATTTTCATGAAATCTGATTTATTGCCTATGCTTTTGGTGTCTTGTTTAAAAAAAAACCACTGCTAAATCCAGGGTCATAAATGATTTACTCAGTGTCTTCTTCTAAGAGTTTTATAATGGTAGCTTTTACATTTAGGTTTTTTTTTTTTTTTTTTTGTATATGGTGTTCAGTAAGTGGGTCCAACTCCATTCTCTCATATATGAGTATATTTTCCCAGCACTGTTTGTTTAAAAACTATCCTTTCTCCACTGAAAGGTCTTAGCATCCTTGTCAAAAACCATTTGGCTATATATGTAAGGCCTTATTCCTGGGCTCTGTGTTCTTTCAATTGGTCTATACATATGCTTGTAAGCCAATACTACACTGTTTTGAGTACTGCAGCTTTGTAGTAAGTTTGACAATAGTGAGATCTTCAGGTTTATTCTTTTCCAAGATTGTCTTGGCTTTTTGTTGGGAGGCAGTCCCTTGAAATTCCATGGGAATTTTGGAATGGGTTTTGGTATTTTTGCAAAAACATCATTGGGGTTTTGATAGAGATTGCATTGAGTCTACAGATTATTTTGGGTAGTATTAGCAACTTAATACTAAAGTCTTCCAATGTGTTGTGTTTCCAATTATGTATGCCTTTTAAAATTTCTTTCAACAATGTTTTGTAGTTTTCTTTATACAAGTATTCATGTTCTTTGTTAAATTAATTCTTAAGTATATTATTCTTTTGATGAAATTGTCATTAGTTGTTTTTCTAATTTCTTTTCAGATTGTTCAGTTTTCCTGTATATAAATGCAACAGATTTTTGAGTGTTGACTTTGTATCCTGCTATTTTCTTGAATTCATTTATTGGTTCTAACAGTTTTGGGTGTGTGTAATCTTTACTGTTTTCTATATACAATATTAGGTCATCTACAAACAGTTTTAATTCTGAATGGTGAAAGTAGGCATCCTGTCTTGTTCTTGATCTTAGAGGAAAAGGTTTCAGTATTTGACCATTGAGTATGATGTTCATTGTGGGGTTTTCATATATGACTTTTATTATGTTGAGGTAGTTCCTTCTATTCCTAGTTTGCTGAGTGTTTTTTAATCACAAAAGGCTGTTAAATTTTGTTAAATGCCTTTTCTGCATCAATTAAGATGACCATGTGTTTTTCCTCCCTTTATTTTGTTAATGTGGTGTATTGCCTTGATAACACTTTTTTGAATGGTTAAATACTTTTGCATTCCAGAAATAAATCCCATTTGTTCTTGGTAGGTAAGCCATGCTGCTCAGTTTGATACGTGAGTAGTTTGTTGTGGATTTTTTGCATCAGTGGTTATCAGTGAAATTACTCTGTGCTTTTCTTTCCTGTAGCGTCTCTGTCTAGCTTTGGTACCAGGGTAATGCCAGTCTCATGGAATAAGTTATGAAGAGCTCCCTCCTCTTCAATTTTTTTGCAGAAGTTTGAGAAATTTTGTTGTTAGTTCTGCTTTAAATGTCTTGTAGCATTTAACAGTGAATGATCAGGCCCAGAGCTTTTCTTTGTCAGAAGATTTTTGATTATTGATTCAATCTCCTTACTAGTCATAGGTCAGATTTGTTTCTTATGACTTTCTTTTGGTAGGTTTGTGTTTCTAGGATTTTTTTCACTTCACCTAAGTTAGCCAATATGTTAGTGTATAATTGTTCATAATACTCTGTTATAATCCTTTTTATTTCTGAAAAATTAGTAACCATGCCCCCATTTCCATTTTCCTTAATTTTAGTAATTTGAGTAGACTCTTTTTTAATTAGCCTATCTAGCTAATGGTTTGTAAATTTTGTTTTCCTTTTCAAGGAAACAGCTTTTGTTTTTGTTGATTTTCTCTATTGCTTTTCTATTCTATTTCATTTATTTCTGCTCTGATTTTTATTATTTCCTTTATTATTTCAACTAGAAGAAGAATCTAGCCTTGAGTTTGGTTTTCTTTTTCTACGTCCTCAGTTGTAAAGTTCGGTTATTGGTTTGAGATCTTATTAAGCATTTATAGCTATAAATATCTTTCTAAGTCCTGATATGCTGTATTTTTGTTTTAATTTGTCTTTGAGTATTTCTAATTTTCCTTGTGATTTCTTGTTTGATTAATCGGTTGTTAAGAGTCAGTTGTTTCTTTTTCACAAATTAGTTAATTTTCCAGTTTTACTTCTGTTGTTGATTCCTAACTTTATTATGTTGCAGTCAAAGAAGATCCTTTATATGCTATTTCAGTTTCAAAATCTACTGAGTTTTAAATGATGGCCTAACAGATGATCTATCCTGAACAATGTCCCATGTACGTTTGAGAAGAATGTACGTGCTATTGTTGTTAGGCAGACTTCTGTATAACTGTTAGATCTAGTTGGTTTATTGTATTAATTTCTCTGTTTCCTTACTTACCTTCTTTCTGGTTGTTCCATTATTTATATGATTCTCAGTTGGCAACTCTATTTCTTTTAGTATTTTTAAAACGTAGCTGTTATGACTACTTGTTTGCATTGTTCCTAACAAGAAATCAGCTGTCATCTGTTTTTGTTCCTTGAGCAACTTCACTTTCACTTTTCACTTTCATGGATTGGAGAAGGAAATGGCAACCCACTCCAGTGTTCTTGCCTGGAGAATCTCTGGGACGGCAGAGCCTGGTTGGCTGCTGTCTATGGGGTCGCACAGAGTCAGACATGACTGAAGCAACTTAGCAGCAGCAGCATGCAATCTATCATTCTTTCCTCTGCCCGCTTTAAAGATTTTTCTCTTTTTTTTCACTGCTTTTGAGCAAATTAATTATGATGTGCCTTGGTATAGTTTTCTTCATGTTTCTTAAGCTTGAGGTTTGTTAAACTTCTCGGAACTATGGGTTTATAGTTTTCATCATTTTTGAAAAACTTCAGTCAAATGTTCTTTTTCCTTCACATTTCCTTCTTCGACCAGGACTTCAGTTACATGCTTGCAGTTTTTCTACTTCCACTACCTATTAAAGTCCTGTAAATTTTTTAAATTCTCGTTTTCTCTGTATTTGATTTGAAAAGTTTTTATTACTAGGCTTTCAATTTTACTAATCACTTTATCCTGCAATGTCTAGTTGTCCATAATCCCCATCATGTATTTTTTCTCATTGCTATTTTCATCTATAGAAGCCTACTTCTCCACTTATCTTTTGAACATGTGAATTACAGTTATTTCAATGTCTTTTTTTGTGTGTGCTAATTTTCACATTTCTGCCAATTCTGGGTTGGTTTTAATTGATTGACTTATCGCCTCATTAAGTACTGGATTTCCCTGTTTCTTTGTATGTTTGGTTATTTTTTATGAGATTCCAGATATTATAAATTTTATCTTGTTGGATGTAGGTCATCTTTGTATTTCTAGAAATATATATTCTTGGGCTTTTGGGAGGGTGGAAAGCAATTTACTGGAAAACAACTTCTTTGGGGTCTTGCTTTTAAGATTTATTAGACAGGATCAGAGAAGCCCTTCATCTAGGGCTAGTTTGTCCCATTAGTGATGCAAGATCTTTCAGGCACTCTATCCAATGTCCCATGAATAATGAAATCAGCTGGTTGGTCTAGACTAGACTAGGCATTTTTCCTGGTCAGGTTATTGTTACCTCTGTTCTTTCCAGGTGTTTTTTTCTCTGGCCTTGGGTATTTCCCTTACGTGCATAAGTTGATCAGCACTCAGACAAATACTTGTGTGTGGGGGTACCCTTTGCATATCTCCAAAATCCTCTCTCCGTGATTCCCTCTTCTCTTAGTACTCTGTCCTGTATATTCTATCCACTTTTTCTCCCTGGTAAGGGATTCCACTATGCTATACACAGGTTCCCTTGCTTGTGCCACGATCTGGGGACTCTCGAAAGCAGTCAGTTGGATCAAAGAAGAACTCACTTCATTTTTTTCCATAATTTTAGGAATCCCTTTTCTTCTTTGCCTGATGAGCAGTGTGTTGACATCTGTCATTTCATGTATTTCAGATTTTCTATATTTTGTCCTTTTTAAAAAAGCTATTTCAGTTGGGAGAGTCACTCCGGTTCCTGTTATTCCATCTTGGCTGGAAACAGAAATCACTTCAATATCTTTTAATCTCTCTTTCATATATTCCTCACTTTTTATGACTCCATTGTATTTTCTGCCTGCACTTTTCAAACTGAGCTTCCAGTTTAAAATTCTTTTTTAAAAAAGTTATGCTTATTTGTCTATTTAATCTCTTCAATGAATTTTGAGCTGAATAGCTATATATTTCATTTTTAGACATCCTTTACTTTTTCTGGTTTCTATTGCTTCTATTACTATCTTTTTTGTTAATTCATTTTCTTTTTTTTTCTTTTTTATTGGAGGCTAATTATTTTACAATATTATATTGGTTGGTTTTGCCATACATTGACATGAATCCGCCCCGGGTGTACATGAATTCCCCCTCCTGAACCCCCCTCCCACCTCCCTCCTCCCTTTATCCTCCCTCTGGGTCATCCCCGTGCACTAGCCCCGAGCATCCTGTATCATGCATCGACCCTGAACTGGTGATTCGTTTCACATATGACAACATACATGTTTCAATGCCATTCTCCCAAATCATCCCACCCTCACCCTCTCCTTCAGAGTCCCAAAGACTGTTCTATACATCTGTGTCTCTTTTGTTGTCTCGTACACAGGGTTATCATTTGCATCTTTCTAAATTCCATATATATGCGTTAGTATACTGTATTGGTGTTTTTCTTTCTGGCTTACTTCACTCTGTATAATAGGCTCCAGTTTCATCCACCTCATTAGAACTGATTCAAATGCATTCTTTTTAATGGCTGAGTAATACTCCATTGTATATATGTACCAAAGCTTTCTTATCCATTCATCTGCAGATGGACATCTAGGTTGCTTCCATGTCCTGGCTATTATAAACAGTGCTGCAATGAACATTGGAGTACATGTGTCTCTTTCAATTCTGGTTTCCTCGGTGTTTATGCCCAGGAATGCGATTGCTGGATCATATGGCAGTTCTATTTCCAGTTTTTTGAGGAATCTCCACACTGTTCTCCATAGTGGCTGTACTAGTTTGCATTCCCACCAACAGTGTAAGAGGGTTCCCTTCTCTCCACATCCTCTCCAGCATTTATTGCATGTGGATTTTTGGATAGCAGTCATTCTGACTAGTGTGAAATGGTATCTCATTGTGGTTTTGATTTGCATTTCTCTGATTATGAGGGATGTTGAGCATTTTTTCATGTGTTTGTTAGCCATCTTTATGTCTTCTTTGGAGAAATGTCTGTTTAGTTCTTTGGCCCATTTTTTGATTGGGTCATTTATTTTTCTGGAATTGAGCTTCAGGAGCTGCTTCTATATTTTGGAGATTAATCCTTTATCAGTTGCTTCATTTGCTATTATTTTCTCCCATTCTGAAGGCTGTCTTTTCACCTTACTTATAGTTTCCTTTGCTGTGAAGAAGCTTTTGATGTTTGTTAATTCATTTTAAACAGACCTATTTTATTAACATTATAAAGATTTTTGTAAAGGTTTTTCTATCATTTCTAGATTGTAGAGCCCCAATACTCGCCTTAATTGTATCTGCAAATTTTCTCTTGTGGTTATTTATGGCTTCATGTGCTTTAATTTTTTATTTTGATTATTAGTCTTTATTTTTTATTTTTCCCAATTTTGTCCTTTGTGAATTGGAAGAGTTGCTATTGATGGGCCCTGAGTTATAGATGTGTCCCTATAGGACAATTTTCTATTTCTTATGCAGAATCCCCAGGTAATCCTTGGTTTGGGATTAGGATTTTGTTTTAGTGAGCTGGTTAGTGTTCACTGAATCATATATATGGTATAAATTCTGACCCTACATCTGCCCATATTTGACTTCTCACAGTGTAGTTTTTTCCTCCTTCATACAATTGATTTCTCCCCTGGAGTCTACATATTTCAATCTGTTCTTATCTTAAAATAATAAGATTTCCTTGAATATTCTGCCCTTTTATCTTCTTTCATCCTTAAATTTCCTTAAAATTATAGTTTATACTCACATCTACCCATTTTTCAACAGTCAACACTGTACTGAAATAGATTAAAGAAATTCTCAGCGGCCCCATAATATGGTCTGGTATAGTCTTTATCTTCTTTTATATCCATGACATTTGGTGGTATTGACCATCTTCCTTCTCCTTGTGCTCTCCTTGCCCCTACAAAGCACACATTCTTGTAGCATAGCAAGGGGAAATGCCATTTAAACAAAAACTCTGCCCTTGACCTTTTAGTGAGTGAAACATAATATATATCTGTAAGGAACTAAACGTTGGTACTACTCCATCCAGTTATGAATATTGGTTGGAAAAATGAAAAGAAAGGAGATTTCAAGGCTTTTGCCAATTCTTCCTTATTGCTAAAGGGTAATTCAGTAGATGACACTTTGTTTAGCAGAGTATATTTATGAGTCTTTAGATATGTAAATACAGGCAAAAGCCAAGGAAGAGGTGAGGAGCAATTTGGTCTGATCAATAAAGTGAAAATTACTATATTTTACTAGGAAAGAAAGAAGGAAGGGAAATTCAAGAAACAAAGAGACATAGAGAGGCTAACAGGAACTTGAAGGAAATAGGAGGCAAGCCAAAATAAAATCCAGGCTGGACACCATGCAAAGAGTACCTGGGTAGAATCTTCCTGCCACCCACTACTTGCCTTGGGGCCTGGGAGCATGGTGAGGTTGCCACAGATATAGTTTCTGGGAGCTGAAAGTAATCAATATACAAGTGATAAAATTACTTAACTGGAAATCCATCAGAAATCAGCTGACTTGTTTTTGCAAGACTCATTCTCCACACCACTTTAGTCAAATTCCTTAACCAAAGCAACACGAAAGAAATTTTATTTTAGAAATAAACACAATGTTCCCTCAAACCTTGACGATACCATGATGTAGATCTTTCTGCTGTAAGAAGAATGTTCTCTACCTGCATTTTTCAATATGGCAGTTTTTAACTACATGTAGAAATTGAGCACTTGAAATATAGCTGCTAATGGAAAAGAAATGAAAAAAAGCAAAATGGCTGTCTGAGGAGGCCTTACAAATAGCTGTGAAAAGAAGAGAAGCTAAAAGCAAAAGAGAAAAGGAAAGATATAAGCATCTGATGCAGAGTTCCAAAGAATAGCAAGGAGAGATAAGAAAGCCTTCCTCAGTAATCAATGCAAAGAAATAGAGGAAAACAACAGAATAGGAAAAATAAGAGATCTCTTCAAGAAAATTAGAGATACCAAGGGAACATTTCATGCAAAGATGGGCTCGATAAAGGACAGAAATGGTATGGACCTAAAAGAAGCAGAAGATATTAAGAAGAGGTGGCAAGAATACACAGAAAAACTGTACAAAAAAGATCTTCATGACCAAGATAGTCACGATAACGTGATCACTAACCTAAAGCCAGACATCTTGGAATGTGAAGTCAAGTGGGCCTTAGAAAGCATCACTACAAACAAAGCTAGTGGAGGTGATGGAATTCCAGTTGAGCTCTTTCAAATCTTGAAAGATGATGCTATGAAAGTGCTGCACTCAATATGCCAGCAAATTTGGAAAACTCAGCAGTGGCCACAGGACTGGAAAAGGTCAGTCTTCATTCCAATCCCAAAGAAAGGCAATGCCAAAGAAGGCTCAAACTACCGCACAATTGCACTCATCTCACACGCTAGTAAAGTCATGCTCAAAATTCTCCAAGCCAGGCTTCAGCAATATGTGAAGCGTGAACTCCCAGATGTTCAAGCAGGTTTTAGAAAAGGCAGAGGAACCAGAGATCAAATTTCCAACATCCGCTGGATCATGGAGAAAGCAAGAGAGTTCCAGAGAAACATCTATTTCTGCTTCATTGACTATGCCAAAACCTTTGACTGTGTGGATCACAATAAACTGTGGAAAATTCTGAAAGAGATGGGAATCCCAGACCACCTGACCTGCCTCTTGAGAAACTTGTATACAGGTCAGGAAGCAACATTCAGAACTGTGCATGGAACAACAGACTGGTTCCAAATAGGAAAAGGTGTACGTCAAGGCTGTATATTGTCACCCTGCTTATTTAACTTCTATGCAGAGTACATCATGAGGAACGCTGGGCTGAAAGAAGCACAAGCTGGAATCAAGATTGCTGGGAGAAATACCAATAACCTCAGATATGCAGATGACACCACCCTTATGGCAGAAAGTGAAGAGGAACTCAAAAGCCTCGTGATGAAAGTGAAAGAGGAGAGTGACAAGGTTGGCTTGAAGCTCAACATTCAGAAAACAAAGATCATGGCATCTGGTCCCATCACTTCATGGGAAATAGATGGAAAAACAGTGGAAACAGTGTCAGACTTTATTTTTTGGGCTCCAAAATCACTGCAGATGCTGATTTCAGCCTTGAAATTAAAAGACGCTTACTCCTTGGAAGGAAAGTTATGACCAACCTAGATAGTATATTAAAAAGCAGAGACATTACTTTGCCAACAAAGGTCCGTCTAGTCAAGGCTATGGTTTTTCCCGTGGTCATGTATGGATGTGAGAGTTGGACTGTGAAGAGAGCTGATGGCAGAAGAATTGATGCTTTTGAACTGTGGTGCTGGAGAAGACTCTTGAGAGTCCCTTGGATTGCAAGGAGATTCAACCAGTCCATTCTAAAGGAGATTGATCCTGGGTGTTCATTGGAAGGACTGATGCTAAAGCTGAAGCTGCAATACTTTGGCCACCTCATGCGACGAGTTGACTTACTGGAAAAGACTCTGATGCTGGGAAAGATTGGGGGCTGGAGGAGAAGGGGATGACAGAGAATGAGATGGCTGGATGGCATCACCGACTCTGTGGACATGAGTTTGAGTGAACTCCGGGAGTTGGTGATGGACAGGGAGGCCTGGCATGCTGTGATTTATGGGGTCGCGGAGAGTCGGACACGACTGAGTGACTGAACCGAACTGAATGGAACTGAGAAACTGAGTTTTTAATTTTCCATAATTTTAACTAAATTTAAATAACAGGTGGCTAATGGCTATGGCAAACATTTTCTGTGGGCCACATATGATCCTTTTTGTACTTTTTTTTTTTTTGTTTGTCTTACTTTGTTTTGACTATTTTAAAAAATTAATTAAATAATTAATTTTTTGGAGGCTAATTACTTTACAATATTGTATTGGTTTTGCCATACATTGACATGAATCCTTCACAGGTGTACATGTGTTCCCCATCCTGAACCTCCCTCCCACCTCCCTCCCCATCCCATCCCTCTGGGTCATCCCAGTGCACCAGCCCCGAGCACCCTGTATCATGCATTGAACCTGGACTGGTGATCCATTTTACATATACATGTTTATAATATGTCACATATTATATACATAATATACATGTTTCAATGCCATTCTCCCAAACCATCCCACCCTCACCCTCTCCCACAGAGTCCAAAAGACTCTTCTATACATCTGTGTCTCTTTTGCTGTCTTGCATACAGGGTTATCATTACCATCTTTCTAAATTCCATATATATGCATTAGTATACTGTATTGGTATTTTTCTTTCTGGCTTACTTCACTCTGTATAATAGGCTCCAGTTTCATCCACCTTATTAGAACTGATTCAAATGTATTCTTTTTAATGGCTGAGTAATAAGACTCTGATGCTGGGAAAGGTTGGGGGCAGGAGGAGAAGGGGACGACCGAGAATGAGATGGCTGGATGGCATCACCGACTCTGTGGACATGAGTTTGAGTGAACTCCGGGAGTTGGTGATGGACAGGGAGGCCTGGCGTGCTGTGATTCATGGGGTCGTGGAGAGTCGGACACGACTGAGCGACTGAACTGAACTGAACTGAATATTCCATTGTGTATATGTACCACAGCTTTCTTATCCATTCGTCTGCCAATGGACATCTAGGTTGCTTCCATATCCTGGCTATTATTTTTTTTATTTCCTTTTTTATATTATTATATAATTTTTAATATTATTTTTTTATTTTTACAACCCTTTAAAAAACTAAAGCATTCTTAGCTGGATGGCTGTACAAAAGCAGATCACAGGATAGATTTGGCTTGTGGTCCATAGTTTGCCCACCTCTGACCTAATCTCTCAGTACTTTTGAAAATCTTTGCTTTTAATATTATTAAAACTGATCATTGCTATCATTCCAGTTTTAGGTGTGTTAGTGGTCTTCTCATTCTTCTAATAGAATTTTTTACAAACTGCTTTCCATGGTACACTCATCCATTTTAGGTGCTCTCCACAAAGAAACAACTGTTTGAATAAGCTGGGAAATACTTAATACTGAAACACTATTTTAAATGTTTATGATGCACCTTGTTATATTAAGGATCTGATGAGTTGATACAGAGTATTGGTTTATATTGATCTGGGTCTTCTATACTAAATTGATCACCACACAGACAGTATGTGGGGTATAAGTGTGTACAATAAGGGATGTGTGTTTGTATTGCATGCAGCCTGCACAGCTGCATGATGCTTACATGTGTGTAGTGTATGTGTCTGGAAGAGTGCATTGCAACCCTCCCTAGTATTCTTGCCTGGGGAATTCCATGGAGAGAGGAGGCATGGGGTTGCAAAGAGTTGGACACCACTGATCGACTAAGCACAGCACAGCACAGTGTATAGGTGTAGGTATGTACATGTGAAGGTGGAGCAGGTTTGTAGCCTGTGACACCTATTAATATTCTGTGAAAGGAGTGTTCCACGGAACCCACCCTGAGAAACAGTTGCCAAACAAGCCTGATGGTCAAAAGCTTCCTCTCAGAGCTCAGAGCAGAGGCTCAGGGAGTAATAAAGTGATATTCAGGAGGAGTGGGAGGATTTATTCCTGTTGAACTAGTTTAGAGAAGCTGTCATTAAGACTTTTCAAGAAGGGCTGGTGAGGTCAGCTTACTCTGGGAAGTTCATAGATTTAAACAAGGGGCTAAACAGGATGACACCTGGAAAGATGCCCCACGGGCTCCTTAGACAGCCAAAGTCAGCTTTGGTCCATGTACCAAGCAGAGCAGATCAGGCTGTGGGACGCAGAGCAGACAGCTAGTAGAGGTGACTCTAAAAGGACTTCAGGATCCCTTGGAAGAGCAATTAAAAGTCATAATACCCCTGTGAGGAAAATAAAGCTCTTGGCCCACTTTAGTTGAGGAAATGGAGAATGACTTGAACACAGTGGAGACCAAACCAGATTTTGAAGGCTACACTCAGGAACCCTACCTGGTTAATAAGGAGGAAATGGTACCCCAAGGGCAGGAATATTGAATGGCTCCACTGCTCTGCAAAACTTTGGAGAAGCAAGCTAGGTACAGAAACAATGATCAATTCAGGGGACTTTAAGGAACACTTTGAGCTTCTCTAAGAGAATAAGATTCCTAGATCCTGAGGTTTATTTTTAATTTTCCAAGATACTGAGGAGACAGAACACAAGTAGATTTGATTCATTGGAAATGCCCAGGTTTGAGCGTGGCCAGGAGAGGCACAAAGCATCCTCCTTCCTTTAGGATATCTGAAAGTTGAGCTGCCGCTTTCTGAGGATGTGACTTCATAGATTCACCTGCTAAAGCCATTTTCATGGCTGTGTCTTGCCTAGGAAGACTGGTATGTTAGTTCTTTCCTGCAGATGTTTATAGCAACATTCTGTCTCTACAACGGTTCAGTTTTGCTACACTGATTTCTCCTCTTGATGACTTTTAATAACATTTGAAGCAAATGGGGGGTGAGTGAACAATTTTCCTCTCTTAGTTCAGCACAGATGGTGGATAGCTAAGCCCGGGCCTCCCTCTGCATTGCCTCTGCCCTCCACGTCTGCTGAGGCTGCACAGGCCTCGGTGCACATGCTCTGTGCCTGAGAGAGCCTAGTAGCTGAGGACGTGGGCCTCGGCATTTGGCCTGTGGTTGGGGTGGGTCCCACGGAGGGTGGGCATCCGGTCAGCTATAAGAGAAGGAGCTGAGGGTGGGACAACAGCATGCATGCTTCCTCCCACAGACAGATGATTGACCTTTCTTGGAAGTATTCAGATTTTTTTTAATCATTTTTTATATTTGTAAGATTTTATTTTGTTTTTATTATTTTTTAAAAAATGTATTGGAGTATATTTGCTTGAAAATTTTGTGTTAGTCTCTGCTGTACAGCAAAGTGAACCAGCTATATGGATACATATATCCCCTCTTTTTTTGGATTTCCTTCTCATTTAGGTCATCACAGAGCACTGAGTAAAGTTCTCTGGGCTGTACAGTAGATTCTCACTAGCTATTTTATATGTGCTGTTCTTAGTTGCTCAGTTGTTTCCAACTCTTTGTGATCCCATAGACTGGAGCCCACGAGGCTTCTCTGTCCATGGGGATTCTCCAGGTAAGAATACTGGAGTGGGTTGCCGTGCCCTCCTCCAGGGCATCTTCCCAATCCATGGATTAAACCCAGGTCTCCCTCATTGCAGGCAGATTTTTAATGTCTGAGCCACCAGGGAAGTCCATTTTATATTTAGTAGTATATATATATGTCAATCCCAGAGCATTCAGATTTTAAGAAGAATCTAATGAAGCTGCCACTTTATGGCAAATAAATGGGGAAATGATGGAAACAGTGACAGACTTTATTTTCTCTGGCTCCAAAATCACTGCACATGGTGACTGCAGCCATGAAATTAGAAGATGCTTGCTCTTTGGAAGAAAAGCTATGACCAACCTAGACAGCATATGAAAAAGCAGAGACATTACTTTGCCAACAAAGGTCCATATAATCAAAGCTATGCTTTTTCCACTAGTCATGTGTGGATGTTAGAGTTGGACCATAAAGAAAGCTGAGCACTGAAGAATAGATGCTTTTGAACTGTGGTGTTGGAGAAGACTCCTGTGAGTCCCTTGGACTGCAAGGAGATCCAACCAGTCCATCCTAAAGAAGATCAGTCCTGAATTTTCATTGGAAGAACTGATGCTGAAGCTGAAACTCCAATACTTTGGCTGCCTAATGTGAAGAACTGACTCATTGGAAAAGACCCTGATGCTGGGAAAGATTGAAGGTGGGAGGAGAAGGGGATGACAGAGGATGAGATGATTGGATGGCATCACTGACTTGAAGGACATGAATTTGAGCAAGCTCTGGGAGTTGGTGATGGACCGGGAAACCTGGCATGCTGTAGTCCATGGGTCACAAAGAGTCAGGCATGACTGAGTGACTGAACTGAACTGAATGAAGCTTGAAATGCCTTTCAACATACAAAGGGAAACATTTCTGGTGGTGACACTTCCTATCTGCTTTCCTTGAGCACTCATCAAAGGCCCTCATATAGATTATAAGCCTCTGAGCTACTGATCCTGAAGGCCAGAGTGAAAGAGGATGGTGGAGGCCCAAGGTCAAGTCCAAGTGGTGTTTCTTAGTTGGAACAGCAGTGACAAATGTGCGGCCTGCACATTTGTCAGAGCCCATGGGTACAGCCAGCCTGGCATGAGGACTGAGTTTAAACAAAGAACACAGGATGGCTGTGGGGCTGGCCGCAACAGAATTCCCACTTCAACACCAAGACAATTTGCTTGCTGTTGCTGAGTTTTATGACTGTGATGTCACCGAATGCTGCTGACAACAGAGCTGTTATATCTCAAATGAAAGGCCTTAAAGCTAACTGAGGGACCCCATTATGCCAAGACTGGAGCTTGTCATGAAAATCATCAGTTGTTGATGCCTCTGAGCTTCTGATTTGGGCCTGGAGAGACGAGAACTGTGAAATTTGGGTTCCATTCAGTGGTTTTGATCTGGACCTCTTTATGAATAGAGAGAATGAAATTGGCCATATGTGACCTTGTATTTCAAGAAAATCAAATCATTCAAACAAGAGAATTTAACCTCTTGCCTAACAATTCCTCCGTCTCTCTTCAATGCCAGGATAATGGACTGAGGCCCCGCCTGGCTACGTTTTACTAGCATTTAGAAAATTGTAAAAGTTGCATGGTGTCTCTGGTTACACCCCCAAAATGCATTGCAGATTTCCTCTACTGAAATCACTCCCTGCCATTAATACATTTTTGCAATGAAGGTCTGATTTCAGCACTTAAACTACACCAGCATCAGGCAGTGCAAACAGCCTGACTCCTTTCTTCCTGTCTTACTTGTTTACCTCTTCACTTGACAGGTATTCACTGAGCAACAGCTATATGCCAGGCATTAGCATTACAAACTGGAAATATGATGGGACCCTAGGAAAAAATTGTCATTCTTACCCTCATGGAGTTTTGCATAGCTGGTAGGAAATATGCTTTTCTTTTGTTTCCTTAACTCCAGATCAAATCAGTCCTTAATACCTAGTCATTTGGTAGCAAGAAATGTTACCCTGGAAAATGATGGGTCAATCACAGAAGCTGGCCTCGAATCAAAAAAATAAATAAATGCTCATGGAAATCCACATAGGAGTTTAAATAAATAAACAAACATGCAAAGCAATCTTCTCTGAATAATGTTTATGGGAATATTCTGAATACCCAGCCACAATTGAGGTTCTTCTCTGTGTGTGTGGAGGAGAAAGAGCTCAGGGTCCAGGGAAGGATATGGATATATTTCAGTGAATATTCAATATTTAATTTTTTAGCTGGCTGTCGGATACACAGGTGTTTGCTGTGTATTATATATACATATTATATGTACATGTATAATGTGTATACACAGTAAGTATACACACAGACATATACAATACATCGAATATTTTGAAATATACACAATTTCAATTTTACAATTACATTTTCATGATGAAATTTCACAATTAAATTTTAATTATAAAACTTCACAATTCTAATTTAATTTCACAGTTGAAAACATATAAATAACCAAGAGGCACATGAAAAGATGCTCAACATCACTAATTATTAAAGAAATGCAAGTCAAAACTACAATGAGGTACCACTTCACACTAGTCAGAATGGCCTTCATCAAAAAATTTACAAACAATAAATGCTGGAGAGGGTGTGGAGAAAAGGGAACCTGCCTACACTGATAATAGGAATGGTACCAATTTCCATTCCTATTATCAGTGTAGGCAGATGGCTGGATGGCATCACCGACTCTGTGGACATGAGTTTGAGTGAACTCCAGGAGTTGGTGATGGACAGGGAGGCCTGGCGTGCTGTGATTCATGGGGTCATGGAGAGTCGGACATGACTGAGCGACTGAACTGAACTGAACTGAACTGAATAACCACTAGGAAGAACAGTATGGAGGTTCCTGAATAAACTAAAAATAGAACTACTATATGATCCAATGATCCCACTACAGGGCATATGCCCTGAGAAAACTATAATTCGGGGCATGGACTGAGAGTCATACACAGTGAAGTAAGAGAAAAACAAATATTTTATATTAACACCTATATGTGGAATCTAGAAAAATGGTACAGATGAACCTATTTACAGGGCAGGAATAGAGATGCAGATGTAGAGAACGGGCATGTGGACACAGGCAGGGAAGGGTAGGGTGGGATGGACTGGGAGATTAGGATTGACATATATACATTCTCATGTGTAAAATAGATAGCTAGTGGGCAGCTGCTTTATAACACAGGGAGCTTAGCTTAGAGATCTGTGAAGACCTAGATGGATGCAATGGGGGTTGGTGGGAGGGAAGTCCACGAGGGAGGGGATATATGTATACATATACATATAGGTGATTCACTTCATTGTACATCAAAACTAATACAACATTTTAAAGCAATTATACTCCAATAAAAAATAAAAATAAATAAATGAGCTTGACCACTTAAAAAAAAAAAAGCTATGGCTGTACAGTCATAACATAAAAGTCAATTACATAAAATCAGGTATGGCCACTGAGAACTAGAAGAACCCACCTGTATCTGTTCTTCACTACACCCTTATTTCTTTTTTTTTCATTTTGTTCTTTAAGTTCAATCTGTATTTCATATATTTTAATTTTTCTGTTTAATTAAAACCATTATTTAAAAATTAAAAGTGATCTATTTTGCCACGTCTCAAATTTGATGTGTCTATTTCATTGTTTTAAAAATAGTTTGCCATAGTTTGGATTAAATAACTACTTAGAAAGTATTTTGTTAATTTTCATATTTCTGTTCACTATATTTCAGATTTATTATTAACTTTTTTAGGGCTAGATGTGATTTTGCTGTCTTACGTATATTGGCAGTTTATTAATGATCTATAAATGATGATTTTATAAGCTGTCAACCCACTTAGGTGTGTGCCCAGAAATATTTTCCCTGTTTCTTTCCAACCATAGCATGCATTCAAATCTACACCCTTATTTCTAAACATAATTCTCTGAAACACACCTGTCCATTTCTTTAATGTTTTCGTTTTTAGTCTCTGCTACTTGTCTTTCCCAGATACAACCCTGTCTCTCTAGATACAACCCTGTGTTCAAAATCTCCCTGGCAAGTGAGAGATTTCAAGGAAGCAGCAAGGACTAAAATCAGCCCCTCTTTGCTCACATACCCACATTTAAGAGGGGATGATGAGCAGTCTGAGAGCATCCTTATGAAGCACCCAGTTTGAGGAGCTAACTTTTTTTTTTATTATTACATTTTACAAATTGCAAAGATGGTGTAGAAGCTGAGTTACAATGGAGTAATAACATTTACCATATGAGGGCTAGAACTCCTTGGGATTTCTCAACTGGAATACTCCCATGAAATTTTGTGTTGGATTACCCTGGAGGAGGGGAGGGATTAAGTTGTTTAATTAGTATTACCATTCTATGTTTTATGCATTTTAAACTAGCTTTAATTTTGTATTCTGTCCCAAGTCAGTTTCACCAAAGGCACAATTTTGAAAATAATAACGATAAAAGCATATCAATTTTTCCAGTAAATGGTTTATGCTCATCACAGCAGTGGAGAAATCTGACAGGGTCAGACTATGATATTTGTTCTATTTTATGAACTTTGAATGTCTGAACTGTCCAAAACAGATATTGCATTCATCTAGACTTTAGACCTACCTTGACTTCTATGGACTTTTTAATGCAGCTGATGTATCAATGAACAATTTACTCTAAGATGCCATGCATCCAAATTGGTGTTTCAAAGTGTGGTCTGAAATGCCAGAGTAGAGTATGTTAAGTGGCTTAGGGCTTAGAAGATGCTAGTTGGTTGATAGGGATGAAGGACAGAGGAATAGGGCATGAAAATGAAAACCAAATGAGAATTCCACAAACTGATTTCATTTGGAGGGCTGAACTCACAGTGGAGATAAGGTCACCCAAGTACAGGCTTGGCTTAGAGGACTTTCAGAAGTGTGCACTGTCCCAACAGCCACATTTGTCAGTCAGCCTGAGCAATTTCTGTCCCATGAATGTTGAGACAAAAATAGACTATGTTTTTATGTGTGAGGAAATAAGAATATATGGTCTGACATGGTTTGCTCATAGTCACAATGAGAAAGAATATTTGAAGTCCAGACTATTCAAGAAATCAAATCACTATAAAGATGCTTTGAACAGATCAATTTTCTGATTTGAAAAGAAAGTGAATCAGTTGTACATATACATATACCAACTCTCTTTTTAGCTTCTTTCCCCTGATAGGTCATTACAGAGTATTGAGTAGAGTTCCGTATGCTATACAGTAGGTACTTAGTGAAAGTGATAGTTGCTCAGTTGCATCCAACTCTTTGTGACCTCATGGACTGTAGCCTGCCAGGTTCCTCTGTCCATGAGATTTTCCAGGCAAGAATACTAGAGTGGGTTGCCATTTGCTGTTCCAGGTAGGTACTTATTAGTTATCTATTTAGTATGCATCTGTCAATCCCAATCTCCATTTATCCCTCCCCCTCCTTACCCCTGGTAACCATAAGTTTTTATACATCTGTGACTCTATTTTCATTTTGTTGTCTTTCTCTTACTCCCCCCTTTTGTTCTTTCTTCCTTGGTCTTTGTTTCTCCCTCAGTCTCCATTTATGCTTCTTCTTTAACAGGCTTTCCTGTTAACCCCTTCCTGTGTCCCCTTTCCTCTGTCCTTAATAGTCCTTTTCAGTAAAATAAGGTCAGACACGGTACATAGTCAGTAAGGCTGTTTATTGATCTAGCACTAAATGTGTATGCAGTATATATACAGAATGCTATACTGTGTATGGACTTAGTATTCTTTGAATGATTTAATTTAAAAAGAGGTAATTCAAATGCCTATTATTTCTAAAAATAATGTCAGTAAAGATGACTATATAATACTTAATAGTTATATTCATAGAACTTTTCCTTTTTTAACTTAGTAAGTAAAAAATACACATAAGAAAAAAGGAAAGAAAAGGAATTTTCATCCATGATCTAGAATTAATTTAGAAATCTGTATTTCTCCTTGTGAAATGGGGATGGAATATGTGCCTTTGATAAGAGTTAAGAACCACTGCTGCCCAGGAGGAAAACACATAAATGTATTCAGAGGATCTGTATGACTGGATAACCTTTAAGATCTCTTTTATCAACCTGGAGGTTCTATGAATCTAGGCAAAGCAACTTAGTGCAGGCACATTAGAATTAGCTAGACTTTCCCAGCAATACTCTAAAAATGGACTAGTTCTAAACAAACCTGCCTACCTGTGTCTTAAAAGACAACTAGACAGACTACCATCTTCATCTGTTTCCTTGGATTCAAGTTCATCGCAACAAACATTCACCAGTGCCAGCTTGAGGGAGGAAGTGGGTTAATCATTGTGGCTACTGGGAAATGAGGTCAGAGCCACACCACAGAAGGGCTCAAGGGTCAGGGCAGAGACAGATCAGAGGCACAGACAGTAAGGGCTACATGGTCCTGCTGAGCTGTCCACCCAGCAATTAGAGGGGCATGAGAAGCTGCACAGTGACAACCACAAGGAAGTCATCAGCATGAGTCATCTGCAAATACAGCCAACTCCATGTCATCTCCTTGCTTCAGCAGGTGGATCATTTATGTTTTCCCTGGAAGCCATCCGCTGGTCTAAATGCTGGGGTTGATTTGTTTTTCTGTTGCAGGGGAGAAGGTGGTTTTCCCAGAAGGAACTAAAATATGCCTGGCTCTGGCAGAGGTCCAGACACAGGAGAAAGACGGGGAGTTTTTGAAGTTCTCCCTCTCCTACTGTGCAAATTAAAGGTCCACTCATCTTTCCAACCCTCCGACCCTGAGAGAAACACACATCTCAGGTAGAGTCACTGTGGGTCATCTTTGTTGGCTTTCTGATCTTTTGCTGTTTAGCGGCTGGTAGCTAAAAATTAGGATGTAGCTAAAAAAAGGCGAATTTACAGCTCATCTTTTCTGCACACTATTTAATTCCTCTCACCTCTAATGTTTAACAGAAAACATTCTGACAGTTATTGAGAAAGAAGAGTGGCAACTATTGACTATTTCCATGCACAGCTTGGTTTGGAAGTGAGAGATCCTGGGATGAAAAATCAAAGAATATAAAAGTCTAAAAGTGTGTTAGTTGCTCAGTCATGTCCAATTCTTTCTATTTCACGGACTGTAGCCCACCAGGTTCCTCTGTCCATGGAATTCTCCAGGCAAGAGTACTGGAGTGGGAAGCCATTCCCTTCTCCTGGGGAATATTCCCAACCCAGCAATTGAACCCAAGTCTCCTGCATTGTAGCAGACTCTTTACCATCTGAGCCATGAGGGATTTCCATAAAAGTCTGAACATGTGAATATTAGAGTGTGGAGGTTTAAAGGAAGGTGTCCTTTATCTACTGGAACACAAGGGTTCCAATAGTATGACAAAATGGAATTCCTCCTGTATGTATTTGTTTTCCCTTAGAGTTGGAGCCATATTTTTTTGAAAGTTCTGTGGAATCTGGGTGTAATAAAATAGTAATAACTATTACAGTGGGCTTTAAATCATAGAAGAAAACTAATAGTCTAATTAATGACTATAATGATGAGATTAGCAATGATGTTATATTATTTTCACAGATGGCAAAATAACTCTCTGAAAGGGAAGAGGGAATCATCTTGGCCAAGTGATTACCTACCCCAGCTTACATGTTACTTCCAGGTGGCAATCTCAACGTGTGGCAAATTCACTTTCACAGTGTGACAGTTGTTTTCACTGAGGCAAGAGAGCAAAACAGCTGGTTTTAACTCCAGTCCAATACAATTCTGTTTGCTGGAGCCACACTAATTAAGCCTCACCCTGCTTCACTTGGTGGTCCTTAAGATATCTGTAAGCAGCTGTGTTATCTGTCCTATGCTCTTTCCTCTCCAGACAAAACGTCTTGAAATGCTGAAGTAGCTCAGCTTGTTCTGGAATATTCTTTCTAGTTGCATCTTGACATGAGTGCTCATATTTGACACCACCCAAAGCAAGCCATCAGTGAAATCAAAATTCACAATGTCTTTGGGACTTGTGTGGACAGCAGTGTCTGGAGTAAGGGAGTAGGAAGTGGGGGGGACAAGAGAGGAACACCCCGCAGACTGGTGCAGAAGAGGTTGTAGGCCGTTCCCTTGTGAGTGGCTTATTTGCTTTCTCCTCTGGTCAACAGTGGGAGGAACTGCAATTCCTCTTGGCTAATTTCGATTTACAACCAGTCTTTCTGGCCTTTTGCTTCAGAGAATGAGGTTCCCAGGAAGCAGACCTCTGACTCTTGCCTCATTTTCAGATAAAGGCCCACTTTCAGAAAATCTGCCCAGCTCTTGGCATTGTTCTACAGAGTTGACTTTTCATTACGAGTGTATTCACATGTGTCAAGCTGATTGTAAAGCTGAGGCTCTTCATGTTGTTTTAAAGAAAAAACCAAACACTTCCTGTATCAGTATGTTCAGTGTGAACAGAGTTGAGAGACAGGAAATGTAGGAGATTTAGCATTAAAATGTGAAAACAATATTTTAAAATGGATTCAGTTAAATATGACCTCATTTGAATATAAGTTGTAAGTTCCAGGAGCATTCTAGAACTGATTTAATCCCACCCATTGGTTTTGGAGATCAGAGGTGATTGACACTAGGGAATTGATTTTGAAGAACTATCAACATGGCTACATGCAGAAAGATCATGCTGACAAAGAGCCCTCTGTCTCCTATGCAGTGTGAGTTGAGTTAGAGAAGTAAAAGGGGGCTTGGACTGCAAAGATGTCAACATCAACACTTATGCTTTCATCACACATGGCAAACATGAGGGGTTCTGGGCTCTGTCCCAGCCTTGCTGCCATGAACTTGTTTGGCTATTTTGTACTCATAATTCCTCTGGACCTCACAACTGTTCATCGCACACCTTTATAATGAATGCATTATGCCAGAAAAAAAACTTCTAAGTAACTTCTCAAATTTGAGAGTTTAGTCTCTACAGTTCTTAGGCAAACAATGCAGTAAGAGACAATGGTTACATACAAGTTTCTTTTGTCTTTTCTTTCTTTTTTAAATTAATTTTTATTGGAGTAGAGTTGCTTTATAATGTTGTGTTAGTCTCTGCTACACAGTAAATTGAAGCAAGTGTACGTACGTGTAGATATATCCCCTCTTCTTTGGATTTCCTTCCCATTTAGGTCACCACAGAGCACTGAGCAGAGTTTCCTTCCTATACAGTTGGTTTTCATTAGTTATCTAATTCATATAGAGTAGGGTATATATGTCAATTCCAATGTTCCAACTCATCCTGCTCCTCTCCTTTTGGTGTCCATATGTTTGTACTCTACATCCATGTCTCTATTTCTGCTTTGCAAACAAGATCACCTATACCATTTTTCTAGATTCCACATGTATGTGTTAATATATGATATTTGTTTTTCTGACTTACTTTACTCTGTACGTCTGTCTCTAGGTCCATCCATGTATACAAGTTTCTTTTCTTTTTCTGTCTTTCCTTCATTCCCACCAGAGACCCTTCTGGTTGTAGAATCAGGGGAGATGGTGAAGGAAACACATATAATATATCATCCTGGTCTTTCTGATCATTCCTTTCTGTTCAGTCTTCAGAAGTACTGGGGCCTGCTTTCCTCCATCTGCTTCTTCTCAGAAGGAGACCCCAGGCAATCTAGATGGCCTGGTGTAGATTAGGGACCATCCTTTTCAGGCTCTACATGAGGCAGGTCTGCACACCTTGCTCAACTCATACTGGCCTCCTCTTCTCTCCTTCTACCCCCTTTCCAAGTGCTCTACAATACCAACATTTGTTCTTTGCCCAAGGAAAGTTCCTTTGCATCTTAAAATCTCCAACCCATGGGATCATATCTGTCAGGAATGCTCCTTCTCACTCCTCTTCACCCACAAAATTCCTACTCACCATTAAGCCTCGACTTAAATATCACTTCTTTAGGAAGCTTTCCACAGCCCTCTGTGCTGATTAGGTACTCTATGCCATTCTCTTTATTTCCTTCCCAGGGCTAATTGTGAATTTAATGATGTAGTTCTGTGAGTATGTACATGTGTGTGATCATTTATTTATCTTTTTCCATTTCTTCACTTTCAGCCTATGCTTTCAGCCTATGTGTGCCCTTAAAGTGAGTTTCTTAAAGGCAGCATATTATTAAAGTCTGTTTTCCTTTAAAAAGGATTCAGTCACTCTGTGTCTTTTTGACTGGAGAAGTTTTAATCTATTTCCATTTAAAGCTTCATTTATTCAATAGGTAGAACTTAGAATTGCCATTTTGTTAATTCCTTACTATCAAATCTCCGATTCAGTATCATCCTAGAGTGTTACTTAGAGCAATAAAGCAAAAAGGAAAAAATCAAGGACAGAAAGAAGGAAGGAAGGAAGAAAGGAAGGGGGAAAGAAAGAAAAGGTTTACGGATGGGAAAGGGAAAAATATATCTGTGTCTATTTAGACAATATGATTGTATATGTAGACAATGCCAAGGAATAAGAAAATAACTTCTTGAATTAATAAGTGGGTTTGGCCAAGTTGCAGAATACAAGTTCAACATACAAAGATCAATATTTTGAAGTATATAGAAATATATTTCTGAACACTAGAAGTGTATATGGAAATCAAAATTTTTCATAACAATATATGTGAAATAAATTCAGAAATGAAATACTTAAAGATGAATTTAACCAAACATACATGCCATCTATAATCTGAAAACTACCAAGTGCTGATGAAAGGAATCAAGTAAGAACTAAACAGCTCTAATAGAGCTACTGACTCTAACAGCTACTAAAATAGCTATTTATTTATAATGATATTTATGAATTGAAAGAATCAATATAGTAAAGATATCAATTTTCCCAAAATTGATCTATAGATTTAACACAAGCCCAATCAAAATCCCAGTAGAATTTTTTGTAGATATAGGCATCAGTTCAGTTCAGTCACTCAGTCATGTCCAAACTCTTTGCAACCCTCTGGACTGCAGCGCGTCAGGCTTCCCTGTCCATCACCAGCACTCAGAACTTACTCAAACTCATGTCCACTGAGTTAGTGTATACCAAAATTTATATGTACAAGAAAGTGACTTAGAATAGCTGTTAAAACAGTTTTGGAAAAGAAGATAAAGTTGGAGAAAATATATTATAAAATTTTAAGATTTACTGAAAAGCTATAGTAATTAAAGTAGTGTGATATTGATGAAGAGACAGACATAGAGATTAGTGGAAGAAAATAAAGAGTGCAGAATAGACCCACATAAATATGGCTAGTTAATTTTTGACAAAGGTGCAAAAGCAATTCATTTGGGAAATGGCAATCTTTCAATAACTGATGTTGGAACACATGGGTATTCACATGGAAAATGAATAAATAAGTAAAGAAAGAGAACTTTAACCTAAACTTCACATCTTATACAAGAGTCACCTCAAAATAGATCCAAGATACAGCTAAAATTAGGATACGTCCAGAAGAAAACACAGACAAAAAAATTTTTATGACTTTGTATTAGGCAAAGCTTTCTTAGACATGACAACACAGTACTGCCCATAGAAGGAAATGTTGATAAACTGGATATCACTGAAGTTAAATACTGTTATTCTGTTAAAAGAAATGGTTAAGAGACTGAAAACACAAGGTTAGATTAGGTATATTTGCAATCACAAATCTGATAAACAATTTGTATGCAGAATATATAAAGAATGCTCAAAACTCAGTAAGAAGAAAATTAAAAACTGAATTACAATGGGCTGAAGAGCAATTATATTTGTGACTCCCATATTCACTGTACTTTGATGACCTTCTCAAACTATTTATTAATGAGTTAGACTAATCCCTGCTTTCTGTGTCCCCTCTCTGCATTGTCTCTTGGTTTTAGGTAAGCTTTACAGGAAATTCACTCAGATCTCATTTACACACTATGTTTTCATTCTTCTTTAAAGAATGATTGTGTGCATGAGTACATGCATACACATTTAAAACTATGGGTCTCCTTTTTTCACGTGGAAAGTTTTATCGAGAAATCCTTTACACATATGCAGAGGTGAAAAGAGTGAATGTTCAAAGACTCTGTATTGGTTTTGGAGCTGTGTGTATAGGCAGGCACTGTGGGAACAAGTTAAGGGGACTCTTGGGGTAAAGGGGTCTTCCCAACTTTCCTGAAATTGTGCCACGTGGGTGGTGTGCATTTCCCTAGAGCAGAACGAAACAGCAAAGGGGAATTCTCAATTTTGTTCCAAGAAGGTAAGAAATTCACTCACTTGACAAGGAAGAGGGGAGAAGTTAACCATTTAAAGAAAGTCCCTGCATAATTTACTAAAACAACTGCAATGACAAAACCCTCAGAAGTCTTTGTGAAAGGAATACCCGCTTGCTGGCTCGGTTTTCTTTCTGGTCCGGGGACCGCTGACGCCCTAGCCTCTTTTCAGAGATGTGGAGCCAGGGGGTTGGGGAGAAATGACTCAGGGAGGCGGGGGCCTCCTCCGCAGCAGCCCAGGGGGCGGGACTCTCACCTGGAAGACCCTACTGTTGCCTCAAAGGGCGCACTAGGAGGTCTTCCTGTGGCTGCGTAGGGAGAGATCACAGAAGGAGCAGAGGATGGTCCCCACCCCACTCCCTGCCTCTGTGCAAAGGAAACGCGCTTTCTGTCTCCCACCCGGGGCTACCGCCATGATTAATGAGCCGGCCGACTTCGGGACTCCTTCCTGAGCTGGCCTGGAGCAGCCCCACAGGGACTGTGTTGAGCGTGTCTCAGGCTCCCCTGTCTCTTCTCACTTCCCGTGTAATCATCTTCCGCATGCACTGAGCTGCCTTCTTGTTGGGTTTGTTGCCTTTTCTTTTTCTTTCCAGTTTATAAATCTCTTAACTAGATAACCACCAGTCTGTAGAAGAAGCGTGACATCCCTAAACATGCATCAGAGCCCCCGTGGATACAGCTGATTATTCTGAAGGTGACAATAAAATAACTTGAGATTTAAGCAGTGCATTTCCAAAAAGCTGAAAACACTGTGTATATAATCAGTCATTTACTCCCCGAATAATCCAGTAAGAAAGGGAGCATATTGTATTTCCTCCCTTTCCCCCATATCCTCTTTCCTTCCTTCCCTACCTCACTCCTTCCTTCCTGATAATTGTATCAGACTAAATCAATCCTGGATGTTCATTGGAGGGACTGATGCTAAAGCTGAAACTGCAATACTTTGGCCACCTCATGCCACGAGTTGACTCACTGGAAAAGACTCTGATGCTGGGAAAGGTTGGGGGCGGGAGGAGAAGGGGACGACGGAGAATGAGATGGCTGGATGGCATCACCGACTCTGTGGACGTGAGTTTGAGTGTACTCCGGGAGTTGGTGATGGACAGGGAGGCCTGGCGTGCTGTGATTCATGGGGTCGCGGAGAGTCGGACATGACTGAGCGACTGAACTGAACTGAACTGAACTGAAACCATATGAAGTCTGGCTTGGTAGGTCAAAAATGGTAGAATATTTTTTGTGGTTCAACTTAATATATTCTAGTAAAGGTAATAAAAGCTACATTTTAAGTGGACTTAAATTTTTTATTGAATACTGTAGAATCAGGTTTTTAATTGGACATGATCTCTTAAGATCTAAGACATTTTTAGCTTTAACTTTAATGTTAAAGAAATCTTTTTGTCAGAAGGAAATTGATATATTTCTTTCTCTTCCTTTCCATCCTTCTTCACTTCTGGGAACCCAGCTCCCAGCTCCTCTACCTGAGCCAACGGCCTCAAAGATCTTGTAAGCCTGGGGACTGTCCATCAGTAACTAACTTACAGGTGCATGGAAACTTGTGTGACTTTGGCATGGCATGGAAGTTCAACTTATGGAAACATCTATACTTTTCATTTTTCACACTCCACTAGCACAAAAACTCAGGAGCTGACCAGAAACTTCAGTAGCGCTGGGCTCATCTTTCTCTATCTAACCATCTATTTCTCCATTTCCTCCTATCTTCACTGGATGCACTTGCCCTGATGGACTGATGCTCCACGGCAGGCCTCCATTTAGCCACTCACATCTATCTTGGTTTGTTTGGCTTTCTTCCTTTCTGCAAGAAGGATCTGATTTGAAGGTTTGCTGTGATTTAACAAAGGGGGAAAGTGGGGACCATCCAATAGAATGTGGTGGTGAATGCACAACAGAACTACCAGAGGATGCAAGGTACCAAAGTCAAGAGGGGCCTTGATTTGGGGGCACACTCTGTGTATTTTAGGGATTCCTGTTGGCTTCATTCCTCATCTTTAGGAACTTAAGGATACCTCAGATTGATTTATTGATATCTCAACTTTATTCACTTTTCAAGAGAAACTGTGTGATATCTTTGTAATGGTTCAGCCAGAAATCTCAGCTCTTATGCTGCTTAAATCTGTTCCAAATGGAAACCAAAAATACGGAATTTTGAAACTTATCCCTCAATATCGATTTCTTTTTTGTGCCTGCCACATCTTGTGTACTCTTTAGCTTCTGGACTAGTGTTTGTAGAAAGGGTTTATTATAAATGATTGTTATTTCCCTAGACAACTAAACAGAGTTACGTTAGGGAATTAAATCAGCTGAAATTGTACACAGCAACACAGATACCCATACAGTGCTGGGATACTCACTCAGAAAGAAGGAGGCATACAAAGATGGGCTACCATCTGAGAGGTAACTTTGGGGCTCCAGCTGCTACCTAAGTTCTTAACTGGCTTCATACTTCCAATGTCCAGCCCCATAAAGCCTATAACTCCTTCCTTGGTTAACCTTCTCCAACCACCAATGTTTTCTTGTTATTCCACTACTTAAAGACCTATCCTTAAAGACCACATCCTACCCTTCCCTTATTATTAGAAATGGACAGCGTTCAGCCTGGACTGGCATATAAACCATATTTTTCCATGTTAGCATCACCAGGTCAGCTCTTCCACTTGTCCATCCCAAATCTGAAGCACATGGAGCTCCCCATTTAAAATGAACATACACTTCAGGCACAGTTCAAAAGCTGATCCTCATAGAGTTCCTGCCAAAATACTGTGGAAACTATTATTTAGTAGACATCATGTAAGGTTTATACGCTCCATCCATTTTTGCAGTTCCTTTACTTACTCATAAATTAGGTTACCAAAAGCCAGTGTGTGTGCTGGTCTCTCTCAAGAAAGCTTTTCCAGAGGATCATGAATTCTACTTGCCTTCGTTTGAGGAAATGCTGCAATACAGCATTCAAAAATGGACTCTGAATCCTGTGAAAGTACAAATAAAGGTAGCGTTGCTGATTCCTCCATGTGTTATGTGGCAAGTGCACTGGACAACTCTCTGGCTGGCACTTTTTTTTCTTTTGTATTAGGAGTGTTGCTGACTCCAGTTTGGCTTTTTCCCCCTTTTAAAAACTCTTTTATTCCTCTCCTACATTAGCCAAATGTATTTCAGATAATATTGCAAGCCATCCTCGATTCTTTCTGAAAAAAGGTAGGTTACCAGTAAGTACCACAGACAGACCTTCAGCTGGACACTTCAAGAAATAGATATGTCAGGTCTCAAATATCAAAAAGTGTTCCACGTGGCACTGACTAGAGCTGCCTCCTCCCTGACCACATCACAGCCCCAGATGCTTTGAGCTTCCTTGCTAGATCCTTCGTTGACCATCCTGTTTTCTCCATGGTTCCCATGCTGCCATACATTCTTTGCTTCCTTTGGGCCCTGTAGGTAACTTCATTTTCAACTTATATGCTTTCCAAATCACCCCTTAACCTGACTTATAATGTTCAGTCATTTGAACTACCAAAACCAGCCTGCCTGGGAAGGAACTTCTTTTATTGCAGCATTTTTCAAATTTCAGTCAGTTGTATCCTGCTTCACACCTGAACCTTATTTTGCTTAGTATCTTTCCTTAAATCCTCTTCCTTGCATTTCCAATTGGACCTGAAATACACAGAATTGAGTTCATCATTTTTTGTTATTTTTGTTGTTCTTGACAGACTTTCATCATCAAAGCTTACATTTCCTTATTTTGTTAGTTGTTTAATTTCTTTGACTATGTAATACATGTCTGTAAACCACCACCCCAAACAAAAGCCAGGATGTCTATATGACCCCTTTCCACAACCTATCCACCTACTTATTGACCCAAGGGAAAGCATCTTGAATCTTGTGGTCATCATTCCTTTTCTATATAGTCTCATTTCATCGATATGTAGATCTAAAACGTGCATGCTTTACTCTAATTGTTTTTAACCTTAAAAAAAATTAACTGTATGCAAAATTTTGAGTCTTGCTTTTTTTTCCATTTTGTATAACTCAGATTTATCTCTATTATTCTCAGTCGTGGTAATTCATTCAGTTTTACTGTTATGTAATATTCTGTTATGTGAATTCACCACCATTTATTCATCTACTTTTTTTGCCATTGGGTATTTGGTGGAGTTCGTGATTTCCTTAGTGTTCAGAGGACTGCTGTGAACCTTATTCTGCATATCACTTGCATTCAAGTGCTAAAATGTATCTTGGATATAAACTACAGGCTGGGATGGTGACTCATTAAAGCAGCAAATATTCCATTTAAGGAGGCAATGCCAACCTGTTTTCCAAAGCAGTCACATCAATTTATTCTGCCACCAATCATTACAGAATTCATACCATCCTCAATGCTTGTAGGTGTTAGACTTCTGAATTTATACCAACAAGATAGGTGAAAAGTCTCACTTAAAAAATTAAGGGGAAATGTTATATTTTTAATCATAAGTAGAAAACGCATATCATTTCATACAAATAGAAAACCATGAAAATAAATAAATAAACCAAAACCAAAATCATGTTCAACATCATCACTGGATACTTCTACCTAGTGAAAGCAATTAGCCTGAGGTTGCCATTTCTTTTTTTAAAAGGGAAAGTTAGCAGACATTAGTGAGCATTGGAGTTAACGACAACAAGCTGAGATGGTCTGACTGAAAGAACATTGAAAAGGAGGTTCCTTTCTCAATCTGTGATTAACTGTATTTAATTTTGAATACTCTTAATTTTTAAAATCATCTGCATTGCCACCCACACACTTGCCCTAATTTGGTTCTCTGCAGCATTTCCTTAAATAATCTCTTATTAATCACAGCCAATTCCCAAGTGATCCTGTGAGGTTCTGATATCTTGTTGACAGTGTCAACTTATATTTTGAATTTATTCAAATAAATTCATTACGTTTCGTATCAAGAAAGAGTTCATTCTTTGGTTTACCTAATGAGGACATCAAAGTCTGTTTGGATTTTACTTTCTGCTTCAATAGTAAGGGATTCTTGTTGTACTTGAGGGCTCTTAGTCAAATATTTTTTTGTCTGAACTGTTTCTGATCTTTCTGGTTTATTTTTTAATGTTTTGTATCATATGTATTTTAACACTGGAAGCTATCTCAAGTGTTTTGGATGTGTGTGCTAAATATGCTATAGAAAAAGAACTTCTGCTGTGAATAAATAAGTCATAAATACTACTCTGCATTGTTTTTATACTGTTCTATGTGGTGACCTCATGTTTTTCACCTAGAATATAAGCTTCTAGAAGACAGGAATTGCCTTACATTAAATGTATGTATCAGAGAAGGCAATGGCAAGCCACTCCAGTACTCTTGCCTAGAAAATCCCATGGATGGAGGAGCCTGGTAGGCTGCAGTCCATGGGGTTGCTAAGGGTCGGATACGACTGAGCGACTTCACTTTCACTTTTCACTTTCACACATTGGAGAAGGAAATGGCAACCCACTCCAGTGTTCTTGCCTGGAGAATCCCAGGGACGGGGGAGCCTGGTGGGCTTCCGTCTATGGGGTCACACAGAGTCGGACACGACTGAAGTGACTTAGCAGCAGCAGCAGCAGCAGCAGCAAATGTATGTAATGGCTTCCCTGATAGCTCAGTTGGTAAAGAATCCGCCTGCAATGCAGGAGACCCCAGTTTGATTCCTGGATTGGGAAGATACCCTGGAGAAGGGAAAGGCTACACTCTCCAGTATTCTGGCCTGGAGAATTCCATGGACTGTATAGTCCATGGGGTCACAAAGAGTCGGAAATGACTGAGTGACTTTCACTCAAATGTATGTATTCCTTCGTTCTTAGCAAAACATTGGATAGTAAGCATCCCCTAAACACTTGTGTTTCAGGGGGACATCCTCTAAAGTAATGGCAGGAAATCTGGAGGTGGCAATGACCTTTAAAAAAAAAAAACTAACAAAAAATAGAATGAGAAAAGCTTTCTAAAATCATGTCACCTTCCCATGAAATAGAACAGCTACAGTACTGTTTTCCTTCATGAAACCAGTCTGTTGGTGTGCTGAGTGACAATTTTGCTTCAGTTCTGAACACTCAGTGTTCCTTTACTTCATACATAATCAGGGAGAACGATATTCAGGATTGTGTGGATACTGCATCTCTCCCAAAGGATTTTATTGACCCTGAGAATACGTGCTGGAAATGAGGGATAACATTTGTGTTCTGTGTGGGATAGGGCCTTGCATACTCCAAGACACCCTGATGAGAAGGCTGGAGAATGTTATTCACACAAGGCCAGCATCAGATCCTGGGCTAATCAATGGGGGTGCTTGTAAGATATGAATCACGCCCATTATTTGGCCCACACTTAAGATTCTGAGTCTGTCAATGAAGTTGGTCAAATTGGCAGACATGTCCGTTCTGGTCTCTGTGAACACTGGAGAGCTATAAAATTGCTCTGAGTGGAAAATTCAACTCAAGCAGGAATTACGCGTCTGCAGCCAACACCACCAAGCAAACTGAAAACCAACCAGAATATTAAAAAAACAAATGACCACAAACCATACAAAATGTTCAGGTCCGTGGTATAAAGAAAAATACTCCAAGGACTCCAAAGGTCTGATTTATTAAAGACCTCGGTTCTTGCAAATGCATAAAATTGTACAATGACTCATAGAAAATCAGTCCCTCAATGCATTTTGCACCAGGTAGAAGATATATGAAGAAAACCCCCATTTATACAAGAAGCCCATGATCCCTGTGATTTATTAGGCAATTTCCCCGTGTGCAATACTGTGTGAGCACCAGGCCCAGCGTGGAACCCTAACCAGAAGAAGAAATCAGGATGAAGCCAGAGGGGCCAGCAAAAGTCTGGATTCAAAGGCATGTTTGTGTGCAACTTGGCAGCAATGAGACCAAGTAGGGAGGTTGGAAATCTTAAAGAAAGAAAAACATTTCTCATTGGGCTCCAACAACTACAGAAGGAAAGTTTTCCCAGAGGAGACCATTCATTTTCAGCTAGCTCTCCTGTTGTACAAAATAGTAGGGCTTTGCCAGTGTCCCCACATTTTCCCAAGAAGAGAGAGGAGGCCTGATCCATGTGGACTAACTCCCTTTATTGGAAATGTCTGTGCTCCTGTAGACTGCCCTCCCTCCACCTTCCCTGAGGGGTGGTTCCATCATGCTGGTCCAGAAGATTAAAATCTGCAGTGAGCTGAATAGAAATATTATGCTTTAGGGATATAAAGGCAGGGAAGAGGATGCTAGATGATAATCCTGAAGTCATGTTGACTGAAAACAAAAGGTGAATTTTAATCTCAAAATGCCTGAAACCACTCATTCTGTGATCCTGGCTGCTCCATCTAGGATGGAGTCTATTTGGGATGCTTGAAGTCTATTAGGGAAAGTTCATTTAACCAGATGACTAGGAATAAGGCTGGATCTCTTTCATGTTTCCATGTCATGATTTTCTCCAGCTAGTTTCATGGAATATTGCTACGTGGGGCATATTTCTGTCTCCAGACGCTCACAAAATATCTAAATTACATGACTGGAACTCAACATGAGAAGATATTAAAATGTTTAATTAGGAAATTCATATATATATATATGTATATGTAACAAAAGATTTATGTGTTGAAAAAAATGTATATATGTATGTTTTCCACAGACAGAGAATTCCTGGGCAACTTTGTCCTGGAAAACCCATTCCTTTTCCTTTAAGAAAGCTCAAGGCACATGCAGCCCTATTTCAGACTTTGCAGTTTGTGTCATGGCGGAATTCTGTCTAACATGTTGGCTAGAGCTGCAGAAGCTGGTGGGCCTCCATGTCTCTTCCGGTATCTCTGGCCTTCCTCTGGGTGTCAGCACTGGAGATGCTCAGACTCCACTCTGTGTCTGAGTGTTTAACTTGTGGCTGCAGGTCAATGAGATCAGGATCCTTCTGGGTGTGCGGATGGGGGAAATGGAAACAAAACTTGAGTATTTCACTTGAGGTCTCTCCTGTCTTCTCCTTTCTCTAGTACGATTTTCCTAGTTTTTCCTCGTGGCTCAGTAGTAAAGTATCCACCTGCCAATGCAGGAGACACGAGTCCGATCCCTGGTCTAGGAAGATCCTACATGCCATGGGACAACTAAACCCGGGCACTACAACTACTGCCTGGGAACTGCAACTGCTGAGCCCATGCACCGCAACTACTGAAGCCCGCATGCCCTAGAGCCCAGGCTTTACAAGAGAAGCCACCAGAATGAGAAGCCCATGCACCACAACTAGAGAGTAGCCCCAGCTCTCTACAACTAGAGAAAAGCCCATGCACTAATGAAGACCCAGCACAGCCAAAAATAAATAAATAAATAAAATTATTTTTAAAAATCATGTTTCTAAAAAAAAGATTTTTCTATTTGCAGAAAATCATTCCTTGATTTCTTAAGTTTTCCCTTCCCCATATTTACCTACTCAGCTCTCCAACTGCATTAAAAACATGTATTTAAGTAAAACAAACAAGCAGTTAACTCACCAAAGCACCTATTTTCTTTTTTTTAACTATGCATTTTTTAAGATTGCCGGCAGAAATATCAATAACCTCAGATATGCAGATGACACCACCCTTATGGCAGAAAGTGAAGACGAACTCAAAAGTCTCTTGATGAAAGTGAAAGAGGAGAGTGAAAAGTTTGGCTTGAAGCTTGACATTCAGAAAATGAAGATCATGGCATCTGGTCCCATAACTTCATGGGAAATAGATGGGGAAACTGTGGAAACAGTGTCAGACTTTATTTTTTTGGGCTTCAAAGTCACTGCAGATGCTGATTGCAGCCTTGAAATTAAAAGACGCTTACTCCTTGGAAGGAAAGTTATGACCAACCTAGATAGTATATTAAAAAGCAGAGACGTTACTTTGCCAACTAAGGTCCGTCTAGTCAAGGTTATGGTTTTTCCCGTGGTCATGTATGGATGTGAGAGCTGGACTGTGAAGAAAGCTGATCGCCGAAGAACTGATGCTTTTGAACTGTGGTGCTGGAGAAGACTATTGAGAGTCCCTTGGACTGCAAGGAGATCCAACCAGTCCATTCTAGAGGAGATTAATTCTGGGTGTTCATTGGAAGGACTGATGCTAAAGCTGAAACTCCAATACTTTGGTCACCTCATGCGACGAGTTGACTTACTGGAAAAGAGTCTGATGCTAGGAGGGATTGGGGGTGGGAGGAGACGGGGACGACAGAATGAGGTGGCTGGATGTCATCACCGACTCGATGGACATGAGTTTGAGTGAACTCCGGGAGTTGGTGATGGACAGGGAGGCCTGGCGTGCTGTGATTCATGGGGTCGCAAAGAGTCGGACACGACTGAGTGACTGAACTGAACTGAACTGAATTTACAATGTTGTGTTAGTTTCAAGTATACAGTAAAGTGATTCAATTATACATATATACAGTCTTTTTCAGATTTTTTTCCATTATAAATTATTACAAGATAATGAGTAGAGTTCTGTGTTTTATGTTATAGGTCCTTGTTGTTTCCCCATTTTATATATGTGCATGCATGCTAAGTCACTTCAATTGTGTCTGACTCTATGCGACCCTATGGACTGTAGCCCACCAGGCTCCAGTGTTCATGGGATTCTCCAGGCAAGAATAGTGGAGTGGGTTGCCATGCCCTCCTCCAGGATATCTTCCCAACACAGGGATCGAACCCACGTCTCTTATGTCTCCTGCATTGGCAGGTGGGTTCTTTACCACTGCTGCTACCTGGGAAGTCCTAGATTCCTAATTTATCTCTTCCTGTCACCATCCCCTTTTGTAACCATGTTTGTTTTGTACTATTTTTCAAAGAAACCATTTGAATTCAGGAGATACAGGTTCTAATATCAGTTTCACAATCTGTGAACAGAAAAAGCCTAAGCGATATAAGAATACTATCACCCTCAAGCAAAAATGTCTGCTTTTCAATTTATAAACTGATAACTTACCATCAATTATTGTAAGTGGACTATATTAGGCCATTGTGTTTATCATCAACCTGAATTTTCAAAACCTTGTGAAGTTTAACTGTTAAAAGGGTAATTTATAAAATTCCATGGTTAAATGTGGAAAATACATCTCAGTTCAGAACTAAAATTATATGTATTATGGTTTCAAAAACTATATTTTAGAGAGATATGCTTAATAATTACCAACATTAATTAAGTATCCATGAATATTAAATGCCTTGCTTTCTTACTTTTTGAGTGAGACCATGAAATACTGGGCTTCTCTAATAGCATAGATGGTAAAGAATCTGCCTGCAATGCAGGAGATCCGGGTTCGATTCCTGGGTCAGGAAGATACCCTGGAGAAAGAAATGGCAACCCACTCTAGTATTCTTGGCTGGAGAATTCATGGACAGAGGAGCCTGGCAGGCTACAGTCCACAGAGTCGCAAAGAGTCAACACGACTGAGTGACTAACACAAACAAACACACAAAAAATACAGATTGTCCTTGGCATTTGTGAGCATTTGAAGGGGAGGAGGGCAATGAACTTAAAAAATTCCTGAGGGGTACCTCTCAAATAAATTACTTAAGTCTCATTCTGCTTTACCAATGAAACTTTCAGGGACTAATTGGTTAATTAGAGGACATATTTGAGAATATTCCACTCTTTTTTTTTTTTTTTCTGGTAAGACTACATGATGGAAAAGAAGGATAAAGCATAAGAAATGGATGAATTTATGACCTAATATAAGTGGAATCATGCAGAAGTTTTGCGTGTGTGTGTTTTCTTATTTTGGGGCCCATCCTGATTCACTACTAATATGTTTTTAAAAATCAAGGAGGAACTTGTCCAAACCTCAGTTCATAGGAATGGAATTAATATTGCTGTAAAAACAAAGAGTGGGGGGAATAAACCCTGGCACTCTGACTAACAGGAACCGTTGAACTCAGCCGCTGTGAGGACCGTGTGACTCATTCCGGGAAAGAACTTTCCTCTGCCATTCTCTGAAGGGGATTCGACCTCGTCCATCAGCTATTAGCTCAGCTTTTTAATCATATTAAGACCCACCAAAATTGCCTAGAAAAAATCATGTGCTGATGTGTTGTCCATCACATCAATACGTACCTGTGTTGTATTTGAAGACACAAAGACTGTGAGAGTCAGATTCTCTAAAGAATTTTTTTCTTTTTGTAGCATTTATTGCAAAATTTTTAAAAATCTTAGTTGGAAAAATTGGAAAAATAAAGTTTTATGGAAAAACGTCTGAATCCTGTTCAAATGAGAAACATTACGGGGATTTTTTTTTTCCTACCTCAATTGGTTTTGTTTTCAAGAAAACATGACACATGCCACTTAAAAACTTCAAGATGGGAGAAGAAAAGTCATATGCTTTCAATTAAAATAGGTTCTTTTTGTCTCCCAGAGAGTATTTAAGTATTCCATGGGAGCCTGAGAAATCAGTGCAGTTTTATACTTTTTTTTCAGAAGGGATGTGCTACATTATCCCACAAATTCTTGCCTATGGTCTGGTCTCATCCAAATTTCCCAATGTGCCTGGAAGAGAAAGACTATTTCCTGGTTGAAACAGGTTTCTCTTTCACATATTTTATCAGACTAGGCTTCACTGATGAACTCTCACATATCAATGGCTAAACCACAATGGTTTATTTTTCATTCATGTTACACAACTACACAACCATCATGGTCATTATGGGCACACAGGGACCCAGTTGCTGAGAGTCAAGATGGGTTGAAAGACTGCTTTGGAAGGTCTTGCCTTAGCAATTAAGTGCTTAGCTCATTACTGCCCCAATTCAGATTTTGGCCAGAACAAGTCACATGATGCCATCTCACCTCAAGGAAGTCAGGAAGTACAAACTTTCTGTTTGTTAGCTTTATGTGATAAACTGTAAGAACACAACCACACATATAATTGCATGCTGCTGCTGCTGCTAAGTCGCTTCAGTCGTGTCCAACTCTGTGCGACCCCATAGACAGCAGCCCACCAGGCTTCCCCGTCCCTGGGATTCTCCAGGCAAGAACATTGGAGTGGGTTGCCATTTCCTTCTCCAATGCATGAAAGTGAAAAATGAAAGTGAAGTCGCTCAGTCGTGTCCGACTCTTAGCAACCCCATGGACTGCAGCCTACCAGGCTCCTCTGCCCATGGGATTTCCCAGGCAAGAGTACTGGAGTGGGTTGCCATTTCCTTCTCCAATATAATTGCATACCTACATTAATTACTTAAAGCTTGGCTTCCAATAATTCCTCCCTGGCATGGAGGTGTCTGTGAATTCTAAAATCACTTGCAATTCTTGTAATGTGTGTGTGCATATGTGTGTGTGTGTGTGTGTGTGCTCAGTCGTGTCCGACTTTGTCATCAAGTGGATTATAGCCACCATGCTCCTCTGTCCATGGAATTTTCCAGGCAAGAATACTGGAGTGGGTTGCCATTTCCTCCTCTAGGGGATCTTCTCAATCCAGGAGTCAAACCTGTATCTCTTGCATCTCCTGCATTGGCAAATGGATTCTTTACCACTGACTGAGCCACCTGGGAAGCGCTATTCATGTAATATGCTGACCCAGCTCTTCCACCTTGTATTTGTGAACAGATATTAGTTTAGGTTAAACATATGAACATCTTGATTATGGTTATCATCAAGCCAGTGGTTGGACTATATTTTCCTTTTATTCCTGTATTTTCATAAGCTAGTTAATCCACCAATCATTATCCAATTGATAATTTATTTCTGCTCTCTTTTTCATTGGCATGACATTTTATATTTTTCTATTACAACTCACCAGAGAAATCATTAGTTGGAAACCACCTCCCCTCTAGGAATTCACAAAATCTGATTCAGCATTCTGGTTAGAAAAAGAGATGTTTTAAAGAATTAATTTTAATATCTGTCCATTCAGTGAATATTTTGAAGATAGCATGAGGATTTTGCAACTATTTTGGAAAGCGCTTCAAAATGTCCCAATAGTAATTTCAACATTATGTCTAAATCTATTTTCACTCTAACATCTAGTATGTGAAGGTATTTGGCAAATGCCGTGAAACTGTAATTGCTTTGAATTCCTAATTTTAAAGATATTAATCTTAAAAAGTTGAGAAGCTGCTCTAATTAGGCACTACTGCTAGGAAAAATATCCTAAAAATAATAAATGAAAAAGTTAAGGAAATGATGATTTTAAAGATCAAGTGCAGTGGTCTTAAAACTTTTCTCATCCCCCCAATAAATATTTACTCAGAACGCTAAAGTATTAAAAGGTAAGAGCAGGTCTGCTTTCCTTGACATGGAGCCACTGCAGGTGGTAGGGGTGGGGAGGAGGTAACTGAGGCAGAACTATGGTGGAGGGCTTTCTGCCCTAACCATCTGATTTTTTCCTTGCACCTGTCTACTTCATGATTGCTTTGGGCGTGCTTTCAAAACCTCTAGGGTTACATAGAGTACAGGTTCAAATTTGCTGATCAACTTCAACTCCTTGTTTAGCAGACGAGACAACCAGGTCCAGAGAGGTCAACCAGTGAACTAAAGAGGAGTATCTAATTGATTGAAAAGCCAAGTGTCTAGAAGTAAAAGATTGAGGTTTAGGGGTTTTGTGAAATTATTTTATTGAGAGACTTCTTTTCTGGCAGTGTATGCTAAATATATATATAACACCTCAAATGACATGTATTTATTAAGTATTAAGTAAGACCTTGATGCTGGAAAAGATTGAAGGCAAAAGGAGAAGGGGATGACAGAGGATGAGATGGTTAGACAGCATCACCAATTCAACGGACATGAATTTGAACAAACTCCAGGAGATAGTAGAGAACAGAGGAGCCTGGCATGTTATAGTCCATGGGGTTGCAAAGAGTTGGGCACAACTTAGTGACTTAACAACAAAAACAAATATCTCTACTACTTACTGAGTAGGGTAGTATATCGTAGATGCCATGGGATTAAGAAAAATAAGTGACATTTCCCAGCCCTGAGGAATTTTTCTGTCCAATTGGAAGAGAAAATTCTTCTAATCTATTTCTCTGAATCTAGTACTCAACCATTTACGCATTCCACGAGCACTTATTCAATGAATATTTAATGAGCATCTGATTTATCAACTATACTCTATATCAGTTCATATGCCTCTTCAATCTCTTGCATATCTTCTGCTTTTCAACTGGTCCCTTTTCCCCTCCTTATTTCTGGTCTTTTCCTTCTTTTTCCTTTACCACTACCATCTAACTGTGAGCTAGTTTAAGCCTTGTAACAGAAAATAGCCTTTCATTCCACATTGGAAGATAAAAGGATTAAAATGCAAATGAACAGTTGAAAGTACAGGTTATACTTGTGTGACTAGATTTCAGTTAAAGTGCAATTAATCAATCCATCATCAAGGGTAAGTGACCGATAACAGAGTCTTTCCTGTTTTCATAGGTGTGTGGTGAGTGGGAAAGGGAGTGAAGACAGTAAGAGGCCTTCAGGCAAAGGGAGGGCAAGGGGGAGAGGTACCATCAAGAAGCAGAGAGGATCTGGGACTGCCCAAGTTTGATAGTTTTGCTTGGGACAAATAGAAGCATTACCCTGAAGTATCAGTGCAGTGCAGCTGCACCGCGAAAGCAGCTCCATGTGATTTATGAAAGAGCTCACATGATTTATGAAGACTTAAAAAAACATCAGCACACAGCTGACTTTCTATAAAGGAGCTTCTTTCCCCCGGGATTCAAGGAGCTGGAAATTTAATGAGGGAAACGGAATCTACAATGAGAAACGATAAGGAAACGGGACTGTTTCTCACACAGACAGACCAGAATTGATGTATTCTGATACTCTGGCCTTCACAGGACTCAGCCAAACCCAGAAACTCCTTGTTCTCAAAACACTCTTTGGAACTCTTCCACTCTGCCCATCAGCCTGACACCCTTTCTAATACGGATCACCCCTGAGGGTTTTCTCAGAACCTTTAGTTGGCCTGGAATGCCGGCCCAGCTCCTCACTGCCCTCCCTCATGCTGCCAGTTGAAATCCTATACAGCCTTCAAGTTGAATCCAGATATCACGAAGCATCTCTCTTGCCTCCAAACTTGTTAGCGCTCTATTCATGTCTCAATCATCTTATGTAATATACTTTTCTTTGTTTTCAGTAAACATTTTTTTTCAGTTCAGTTCAGTCACTCAGTCGTGTCTGACTCTTTGTGACCCCGTGGACTGCAGCATGCCAGGCCTCCCTGTCCATCACCAACTCCTGGAGTTTATTTAAACTCATGTCCATTGAGTCGGTGATGCTATCCAACCATCTCATCCTCTGTCATTCCCTTCTCCTCCCACCTTCAATCTTTCCCAGCATCAGCGTCTTTTCAGATGAGTTAGTTCTTTGCATCAGGTGGCCAAAGTATTGGAGTTTCAGCATCAGTCCTTCCAACAAATATTCAGGACTGATTTCCTTTAGGATGGACAACAGCAAAAACAAAAAGATGAAACTGAACAACTTAAAAAACAAACAAACAAACCAAAAACCCGAGTGTTAGGGTAGGATGTGTGTGGCCCTGGTATGATACAGATAACAGAGGAACCCTCATCTCTTAGTTTATTCCCATAGTCTCTTCATAGAGAATGGGAATTGTTTCTGTTTGCCTGACAAGCATTTCCATTACCCTGATCTTTAGCCATCCACAGTCAGGATGGAGTGGTAAGGAGCAGGGGAATGGCCATATAGAACCAGCCTGGGCTTGACCCATTACTCTAGTCCCATTTCAGGGGACATGATTGGTCTAGAACTGGCAGGTGTCTCAGGTCCAGCCTATCAGAACCAAAATTGCTTAATGTAATTAGGTAAGAAGCTTTTGGGGCTATGATGGGGGTTGCTGGAGTGAAGTCAGATGGACAAGGGAAGAAGCAGATGGAGGGAGAAAGAGACCAGGATATATTTCATCCTGGTTCCAACCCCCAATGTTACAGTTTCTTCTGTTTATTGTTTCAAGATATATACCCTAGTATTTTCTTTTTTGTTTGCTTGTGCTAATTTAAGTTGGCTTTATAACACTTGCTGTTAAATATCTTCACTAAATTGATCTTAAAGAGAATGATCTTAAAACCTGAATGAGTAAGAAACAAACCAAAAGAGAATCACTTAGCAAAAACCAAATATCATATGTTAACGAATATATATGGAATCTAGAAAAATTATATAGATGATCTTATTTGCAAAATAGA